>NC_046165.1:72362276-72574568 GCF_011064425.1 Rattus rattus
ATTGCTGCCCGGATGAGGGTTGGGGCCAGCTCTCCCCAGTGCTTCAGCCAAGGAGGGGCAGAGCCAGTTCTGCACAGCCCACAGACGTTAAGGAGTCCCTAGGTGGCAGCCCTGGACTGTGGATATCCACTTGGCCTTTGGTGGTAACACACCCCACTGCTGCAGGGACAAAGACCCCTGACATAGTTCTCAGTGGTAGCCCAGGCCAGTACCTCACTATGACCTCAGGTAGCACCATAGGCTTCTCACACCAGGCTCCTCCTCACTACCCTGAGTCTCCCGTTCACCTCTCCTCAGTGCACACACACCATTCGACCTCTCTTCCTCTCCCATCTCTCCACCACTCACTCGCTCCTCTGTTAGCGCCCGGGCTTCTGGGTGGCTGCGGCTGCCTCAGGTTTGCTCTGCTCAACCCGCCCAAATTTAATTAATTTTTAATTTAAAAATTTAATTACACTTAATTTAGTTGGTATGTATGTGTGTGTGATGTGTTCAAAGCATGCAGGCCACAGCATGTGTGGTGGTCAAAGGGTAACGTGTGAGTCACTTATCTCCTTCTACCGCATGGGGCACAGGAGTGGAACTCAGTTCAGCTTGGTATCAAGAAACTTTACCTGTGGAGTCATGTCACCAGCCCTCGAGTTTTTAAATTTTTATTAATAAGTAATTAGAATACTCCTAGAAGTCTACAGGAGAGCCTTAGTTTCTCTGAACATGCGTCTTTGATTTCCAGATACAGACCTCTGTCATATGAATTAACAAACACCTTTAATCCCAGAGTTCAGGTGGCAGGGACAAGTTGATCTCTGTGAGTTCAAGGCCAGCCTGGTCTACAAAGTGAGTTCCAGGCCACTCAGAGATCTGTCTCAAAAACAAAGAAAAAATACACACACACACACACATATACATACACACACATGTATGTATATGTAAGTATAAACATATTCAAGACCAGAAACTAAGTTTTCTTTCTCTCTCTCTCTCTCTCTCTCTCTCTCCTCTCTCTCTCTCTCTCTCTCTCTCTCTCTTAGTTTTGGAGTTTGTTGTTGTTTTCAGACAGAGCCTCATGTAACTTAGGCCAGACTCAAACTCAATATATAGCCAAGGCTGACTGTGAGTCCCTGATCCTCCTCTCTCTACCTTGGAGTAAGTACTGAGAGGACAGTGTGAGCTATGATTCATAGCTAAGAAACGAAATGACTGCAAAACACAGAAACCAGACTTATTTCACAACATTGGTTATAAAATGACCTGCCAGTACTGGCTGCAGACGCTAGTTGAAAACAGAAGTTTGTGGGCCCATCCCTTCAAATGAAAAACTTGTTAAAGTTAGGAAGGGTGCGCCGCCGTTAATCCCAGCACTCAGGAGGCAAAGGCAGGCGGATCTCTGAGTTCCAGGCCAGCCTGGTCTACAGTGAGAGTTTCAGGAGGAGCCAGGGCTATGTACAAAGACTGTCTCAAAACAACAGAACAACCAAACTTGCTAGGAAGCTCTACTGTGTAACAGTTAATCTTTCGGTCTCCTGCTGTTCCCCGCCCCTCTCTACCTTTTTGCATCTTTGCTTCTCCCCACGCTAAGGTATTTTCTCCTTCAGAGAGCAAAGAATAACGTACATGTCTCATAACCAAGTACTAGTTAGCATCCACTGGGAGCTGGGTGTGGAGAGGCAACCCTTTAATCCCAGCACTGGGAGGGGGAGGGGCAAGGCAGGAGGATATCTGCAAGTTCCAGGGTTCCAAAACAAGCATTTAGAGACTCTCTGTCTAATAAACCTGGACCTTCTCACAGTCCCAAGTCCAATTCTATTACATCCAACGGCAAAGATCAAAGATTGCTCTCGGGAGTGGAAGGACGGAGGTATACAAGCATTGAAAGCAACTAAAAAAGCCTCCACAAGCATTTGTCTTCCAGACGGAGAGCCTTAAGTCTCAGCTACGTCACAGACCCAGACATTAGGATAACTTGAGCCTAGCCTGGAAATATAGCAAGACCTTGTCACACACTGCCACAGGAGTATATTATAGGAAACAAAACAGGACTGCAACACAACAGGTTATCCTCAATGAAACAGCTAGTGGGGCAGATAGAGCCACGGGTGACAAACAGAAGCAATTAAATAGGCAAGAATTAACAGCATCCTAAAGGGCCGGAAGTGTGAGGCTTGCTCTCCCCCCCACCTCTGCCCCCCGGCCCTGTCCGGCCTTAGCTCACAGTCCCCGAGGACACGTCGGACCTGAGATCACCCTAAAGCTGTGATCCCTACAGCTCTGCTGGTGAGTCAATCTAGGAGTTCCCGACTCAAAACGAAGGGAGATTCTTTTTTTTTTTCTTTTTTTTTCTTTTCAATTGAGGAGGAAGGAGTGGAAAAGTGTCTTCTGAGCAGGTCAATGAATACAGATTTCCCAGCTTTAAAGAGACTCCATTCCTAATTTGTTAATACGACCTCCAGTTTGGAGGAAAGGGAGGGGCTGTCATGAAAAGTGAGCAATTTTCCTTCTCAAGGAACTGCGGGATAGCACAACAGAATTATCTCCTCGATTACCTGGACCCCCAGAATGGAAACTTGTGTTTTGAAGTCGTCTGGGCTTGTACCTTCTTTTCCACATACACCACAGAGGCACAACGTTCCTGGTGACAGTGCCAACACTGTGCTAACCTGTTCCTTCCTGCTCCGGGGCGCCCCTACCGCTGGTTCCCGCGCCGGCCGGACGCGGCAGCCGCCCCACCATGCCGGAGCCCCGAGTCTGCCACTGGGCTCTGCGCCAGGCCTCTCTGCATCCCCAGCAGACTCGCTCCTTCCCTGGGCCCAGGCTGCTAAGTTCGCAGTTCTCAGCGACAGCCGGTCCCCCTCGGCAAAACGCCCGAGTCGCCGGGCCCCGCACTTACTCGTTCTCCATGGTGTCACCGACGGCTGCGCCGAAATCCTGCCTTTTCCGCTCTACGGCGACACAGCCAGAGTCCGGTCAAGACTGTTAATGCACTGTTTGCTGGGCCGGCTTTTATATCCAGCCCCAGGCGCCAGCCAATGACAGCAGCCGTGTCTCCATGGTGACACACCCTCATCCAGAGGTGTGGCAGGAAACCTCTCCAGAGTTCGTTTCAAAGAGACCCTCTCCTAGTCTAGGGCAATTAGCTTGTGGTCCCTACACACATCCATGAGTCTCCCAGCCTGAAAAGGAGGTCTGTGTGGGAAGAGAACTAGAAGCAGGGCAGAGAGGCCCGGAACTGCCTATCTGCAACTCCATTCTCTGCTGTGTTACTGTGTCAGAATTTGAAAAGCGAAAAAATTCAAACCATAGATTGTGCAATCTTGAAATAAAATGAAAGGAAACAGTGTCTGAGTTGCTTTCGGGAATAGGGAAGTGGTGCCGGGCGGGTAACAGTGCTGACTTGGAGCCTTCAGGATTTGGGAAAACACTTCGAGGCCCAGATGGAGTGAGTTCTAGATGGCTTGGAATCTGGGTAGGCACAGACTGGATGGCACAGTACTGAGTCCAAACAATTCTACTAACTTTGAGAACTCTTACATATTTACATAACAGAAGTACACGTTGCCCCACTCCCACCCCCAGAAGTAAACAGAGCAACTCTGTGGAAAGCATTTGGTATTCCTTTTCCTTAACCAAACTTTATGTAACCATCCATGCTTAGTTCTTGAAATTCTTTAACTGTTTCTTTCCTGGAAACTTTCTCTCCTGCTTGCCGGGTTATATCACAACTCAAGCCACTGTTTTCCAAACCTGCTTTTCTCATTCACTTAAAAAATATTTATTGAGCATTAACTGTGCACCAGTTTTAGTGGAGTGAGCATAAGAGTTAAAAATTAATTGTTGGAAAGTTCAGTGTGGTGGTACCTGTAGTCCAGGCTGTCCTTGAACTTTAATCCCAACACTCAGGGCCAAAGCAGGGGGTCTCTGAGTTGCAGTCCAGCCTGGGCTACTTGTAGTGAGATCCTGTTGCAGTAAAATAACAGTAGTAGCAGTACCTGAGTGTGGCTCCTTTCTGTAATCCCAGTACCGGGAAAGGCTGATACAGGAGGATTGTATAGATTAAGGCCGGCCTGAGCCAGTCTGTGCTGTCTCAAAGCAAAAGAAAAAAAAAAAAAAGTCCATCTATCTATGTTTGATTGTTTTTTAAAAACCTTTTTATTCTATTTACTTATTTTTTTTATTATGTGCACTGGTGCTTTGCCTGCTTGTGTATATCTGTGTGAAAGTGTCAGAACTCATCAAGATGGAGTCACACACAGGCGTGAGCCACCATGTGGTTGCTGGGAATTGAACTCAGGACTTCTGGAAGAACAGCCAGTTCTCTTAACCACTGAGAGATGTCTTCAGCCCTTAATTTTAATTTTTTGTGTTTTTTTTGTTTTTTGTTTGTTTGTGGGGTTTCGTTCTTTTGTTTTAAAGACAGGGTTTCTCTGTGTAACTCTGACTGGTTTAAATTACTATCATTGCTATTAGGCTTGTTTGAAACATTAGGGCCATTTGTGGTAACACATGTCTTTAATCCCAGGATTTGGGAGTAGAATCTCTGATTTGTGGCTAACCTGTCTAGAAAGAGTTCCAGTATAGTCAGACTACTTAGAAAGATCCTGTCTTGAAGAAGAAGATGAATGAGGAGGAGGAGGAGGAGGAAGAGGAAGGGGGAGGAGGGAGGAGGGGGGGAGGAGGGGGAAGGAGGAGGAAGAAGGGGAGGAGGAAAAAGGAGGAGGGGGGGAGGGGAGGGGGAAGGGGGGGGGGAGGAGGAGGAGGATACAAAGAAATAAAGGAAGGAGGACGGGAAGATTAGGTTTTCCCTGTAGTCCAGGCTGTCCTTGCACTGTTTTTTTTTTTTTTTTTTTTTTTTTTGTTTTTTTTTTTTTCAGCTGGGGACCGAACCCAGGGCCTTGGGCTTCCTAGGCAAGCGCTCTACCACTGAGCTAAATCCCCAACCCCCGTCCTTGCATTGTTGATCTTGCTGAACCTCCAAAGTGTAGGGATTAAAGGTACGTACCACTGTGCTCAGCTTGAACAGTTCTGCTGTTCCTTTTAAGACAGTGTCTCACTGTATAGCCCTGGCTGGCCTTGAGCTCACTAAGTAGACCAGGCTAGTCTCAAACTCACAGAGATCCTCCTGCCTCTGTGTTGGAACTAGTCTAAGTCTGAGCTTTGTGATTAAAGGCATATGTTACCACACCTGGCTTCACTTTCTTTGTAAATAATTACGAGTAGTCAGCTTATGGGCGTGTATGTGAACTTTTTGGGACCACACAGTTGCTCAGACATTAAAACCCTGAGCAACTATTTCTTGCTCCGTGCTGAGTTTGAACAGTACTTACCTTTCATCAGCAGGCTCTTCTAAGAGCAGCCTTGTAAAAGTATGTTGTCATTAGAAAGACTGTTATACATTCTAGTGTTCAAACTATGGTTGTTCTCAAGTTAATAATTGATATAGCATGAAGAACTGTCAATATTGCTGGGCCTTTTTTTGATATTTAAAAGTGTTCTGGATCTGAGGGTATGTCCAAAGATTAGAGCACTTTCCTAGCATGCATGGCACCCTAGATTCCATCTTCAACACTGCTGTATGTGAGTATGAGTGTGTGTGTGTGTGTGTGTGGTGTGTGTGTGTGTGTGTGTGTGTGTGTGTGTGTGTGTGTGCCTGTGTGTATGCATATGTAGAATGTTGGCACTGCCTTGAATTCTAGCTACTGGGAAGGTTGAGGCAAAAGAATCATTGGAACCCAGAAATTTGAGGACAGCTTAGGCCACACAGGGAGATTATGGGATTGATAACTGTTTCTATTACAAAAAGTGAAACTATGTACAAATTTTAGCTTAGATGAAAAGGGGGAAGTGTTACAGGATATTCGATCACACTGTGATCAAACTGAAAAAAGCTGTTTCTAGTTGTGGTGTGGTTCTGCCTTAGTACAATCTTTAACCCCTCGGACACAGTGAGCACCTTTAATCTCAAGCAATGAAGGTACAGTTAGTTTGTAGAAGGAAGCACCCATGTTTGCAAGTGACTTCTAATTGAATAGACAAAGTGATGAATCAGAGAAAGATTTGACAGAATAGGATATGCCCACCTCTCTTGAGAAGAGAGAGGAAATGGAATCTACTTGAGGAGCAGTGCAGAGAGAGAGAGAGAGAGAGAGAGAGAGAGTGTTTTACACAGAGTCAGGTTGCAGAGAGAGAACAAACGAGACACAGGTGAAGACAGAATGAGTCAGAGAATGAAAAGGCCAGACGATTAGAACAGATTGACAGAGATAATTTGAGGTCAGCAGAGCAATTCAGGAGTAGCCCAGAGGAGCCAGGTTGAGCTAGCTATCATGGTTAGGAGTTTGAGCCAGAGCAGCTGAGCTGACTATCCAGCCAGAGCTCTGAAAGAAGGAGGAAGGGTGGACGTATTCAGCAGCAAGCAGAGGCTCAGAGGCAGAAAGCATTAGACCTAGGTTAAATCGTACCGAGGCTAGAAGCTGCCAGGACTAGGGCTAGGTGAGCAGACAGAGGCAGTTAAACTCCAAGACAACAATTCCCACTAGAGAACAAAAGTGACATTTACATGACGGTACCTTGGGATTCTCCTTTTTGACACAGAATTTGAGGATCATGGTCCCAGTCACTTTGATGTAACCTTATTCCTGAGTTCATACAATACAAATGAACAGTGGTACTAATTCATACCTATGTATGAGTTCTTTCTCTACCCTTTGCCTACCAACGATGTCATCCATCCCCAGCAAAATTTTTATGCCTAAATTCTTCTCATCTGGAAAATGATTAGAGGTTTTTGGCTTTGCTACTTCTTACAAGGATCATATAATACGGTGAAGTGTTTTGTTAAGGACCTGGCACTATAATTATAACAAACACACAGTAAATGTTGACTGTTACTATTTCCTGTTGTCTCTCTTTTTTTTTTTTTTTTTTTTTTTTTTGTTTTTTGATATCCACCTAACCTTAAATCAGATGCAAAGAAAAATTAGTGGCTCATTTAGTTAATCAGCATCATCTAGAATCCCACAGTACTCAGAACAGCCATGTGGCTCTTCACATTTAATAAAATTATGACAACATAATCGTAAGTGATTGTGCACACCTTTAATCCCAGCACTTGGAAGGCAGAGGCAAGAGGAAGAGGAGCTCTGAATTTTAGGCCAGCCTGATATACAGGGTGAGTTCCAGGACAGCCAGGGCTATACAGAGAAACCCTGTCTCAAAAAACCCAAACAGAATTCTCACAAAGCCCAAACAGAAGAATCTCGAGGGCTGAGATCTAACTCAATGACAGAGTGTCTGTCTAGTTGCATAAAGCCATGGGCTCAATCCTCAACACAACATAAAACTAGGTAAGGTGATGCATGTCTGCAAGCCCAGAACTTGGAACATAAAGATAGAAGGTTCAGAAATTCAAGGTCATTCTCATCGACAAATAGGCTGGAGGCCAGCCTGAACTATATGAGACCCCATTTCAAAAGAAAAGAGTCCCCAGATTCTCCTTGTGAGAAACTTGTTTAATACTTCTCTCAAGTGTTATCCTCATCCTTTATAGACCACAAAATAGTTTTCTCCACTTGAAATATTTATGCTCACTACCACCAATATTTCTCCAGTTACTGAAACTAGGATATTTTATTTTGTTGTTAAAAGTATCACCTTTGTTCTTTTATCTCATTTCTCCATTTTTGCCTCAGTTAATGCTTGGAATAACTGTGTAGACATTAAGAAATAATCTAACATCTTTGACCCCAAAGAATGGGTCCAGAGAGGGAGGCTGACTACTCCTTAAAGAAAAAGGGAAGAACTAGTGTTCATAAAAGACATGAAGCACAAGGGAGTGCAGGCTCAGAGAAATTCCCCTGCTATCCCATCTGAACTAATTCACTCTGCATATTATGAAAATCATGTCTTAAATATTTAATTTATACCTGACATGGTGGCACATGTCCCAATCCAAATATTCCATGGGCAGATGGGTCAATGTGAGGTCAGCCTTATCTTCATAGAGTTTGCAGGACAGCCAGGGTTTGGGGGCGGGTGTTGGGGGGGTGGAGAAGTGGGCATTAGCCAGAAGAGGAGAATCCAAGAGACACCATGAGAAAGTCCATCTAGATCCCAGAAAGCCAGATCAGCACTAAAATGCAAGTTATCAACTGGGATTTTAACTGAAGCTAGCCAGATTGATTTACAAGAGCAAAATTGAACAATACTGTTCAGTTGTTGTGCCCTTAAAGCTTGTTAAATAAATATAATAGTCCAGACTCAATTATTTGGGAGCTAGTTGGATTAAGAGGAAATCTGCCACAAACACTTTATAAACTGCCATTAACAAAATAACATCACAAAGAGAGAGTGGTATTAGATCACTAAAGCTGCCCTTTTTGAGGGCACACCCAATGCGGCGGTTTGAATAAGAGCCACATAGGCTCCTGTATTTGAATGCTTAGTCACCGAGTTGTGGACTGTTTGAAAGGATCAGAAGAATTAGGAGGTGTGGTCTTGCTATAGGGAGTATATCCCTGGGGTGTGGGTTTGAGGTTCCAAAAGCCCATGTTAAGCCCTCGATCTCTCTCTGCGGCCCCCATCCCCTCTGCCCGAGGATCGAGAGGTAGCTCTCCAACACCACACCTGAATACTGCCAGGTTTTCTGCCTTGATGATAATGAACTAAGCTTCTGAAACTGTAAGCAAGCTTCCAATTAAAAGCTTTCTTTTATAAGATATGCCTTGGTCATGGTGTCTGTTCACAGCAACAGACCCCTAATTCAGACGGAGGTTGGTACCAGACGTGGTACATTACTGTCACAGGTCTATCTAACCATACTGTGGTTGGTGGAATGTGGACTTTGAGATCTTGGATTAGGAAAGCGGTTGGATGTGGTTTTGAGTTCCACTCGGGTAGACAAAATGCAGAACTCTACGCTTTGTCTCGCCCTTTGCCGCCATCAGGTGCTGGGCTTGCAGGAAGCTCTGGTGCACTACTCAGGGGGTTGGGAGAAAACAGCCTTAGTGTGGGCCTCAGCCTGGGTAAGGAACAAAACAGGCTGAGGCCGACGCTGGGGTTCCCTAACTCCCAGATGTCGTCGTAGCTGGAAACCACATGGAGTCAGGAATGGAGGGGGGCTGCATGGCCTTCCAATGAGCTGGGGGCTGGAGAGTGGGGGAACTCTGGCTTAGCTTAGGGGCCAGTGTCTGGGAGCATGCAGGGGCCTTCTGCAGGAGAGTTAAGTGGCGTGGCTCTGTATGGTTCCCCACTACAGCGGTCTTGAAGAGAAAGACAGTCCTTGCTTGTCCATACTGTTTACTGGTAGAAGATGAATGCATACCACTTCCTCGGGTGGACCAGAGATTTAATACAGGAAGGAATGTCCCGGAAGGTGAAGAAATAAGTTTATAGACGCAGGAAACAAAGCTGTAAGACAAAGCTGGAACTACAGGAGCACGGTCTTGGTGGTCAGAGTGACCAGGCTTAATGGAAACTAGACAAAACAAAAACAACTGTTCTCGGAAAGACCCTCCCCCGACCCCTCCCTGTGGTAAATTCCTAGACCAACCGCAAGATGTCATCCTGACCCTGCCCGACCACCCAGTTCACCCCACCTCTAAGGGATGTGCGAACTTAGTCCCTTTCCCAGTGATTCTCCAAGGCAAGGTGTAAGGCTGCATGAGGAAAGTCACTAACTAAGCCAAGAACGGCCCCTTGAGCAGGCCAGCCAATACCTGAGCAGATCCTTTGTCCTGTGTACCACCGATGAGAATGGGCCAGCTAACCCTACTGGCGAAGTCTGCCCTCTGTAAGGAATAAAAGTTGTGTGCTTTTTGCGTTCGGGTTGCCTCTCCCTGCATGGATGAGCAACCCCACGTACGTGGATTAAAAACCTTATACCCTCACACTATTGCAGTGGTCACTTTGTCAATTTGTGTTCTGTGGGTGGCGCTCCTGATGTAGGGCCACTTTGGGGTCTTACAACAAAGGGAAGCTTATTGGCTAAACCCTCAGGGCCCATCCACATATCCCATTAGCATGTAGAACTATGTGTTCTGTGTTATGTGACTAGTGGTCACGTTCTTTATGGGGGAATTATGGTCAAGTGTTCCAGGCCAGGAATCTTGTCAGGAGTAGATGAAATACCCACCATCATCAGGTATGAGGCTCCAGGGTTTCTAACCCCCTCAGCTACACCAAGATTCCTGGCACGGTCATCCCACAGCTGGATGCTTTAAACAGCTTAATGGGCATGGAAGAGAGTCGTGCTAAGAGCAATGCAAACTATGATGGCCCAGCTTAGTGAGTTTCATAGGGGAAGGATATTAGTAAGTGACCTAAAGGCCATTCTTGTGATATTTTGGGAAGAATGTGGCTGCTTTTTTACCTCATCCTAAAAAATCTGTCTGAGGCTAAATTAAAGAGTTTGGATTAATGCTGCAGGCAGAAGGGACTTCAAGACTCCATAGGATCAACTCTGTCATGCGGTTATTGGTGATCACTCCTTTGCCGACCTACAATGAAAAGGGAAAGGGACAAAGAGAAATACAAAATGTACAGCTTAAGGAGAAAAGGGGCACCAGGAAGTGGAACGGAGCCAAGCCCAGTGCTCAAGGAGATAAAAAGTTAAAAGTTAAATGGAAAAAAAAATGGAACAGTGACTTCAGGGAAGACCCACCAAGACAAGCTTTCAACGTGTGGGAAAAAACGTAAATGGCAATGGAAACCACCAGCTGATGCAAATATAATTAAACGAGGAGGGCACGTTCCAGCCCCATCCAGGAACAGAACTCAGCAGCTTCAGTCACATGGACCTGGCTTCAGAGTCAGGGATACAAGAAAGGGACTGCGTAATCTCCCTCTGAAGCTAAGGAAGCTGTTGAGGCCAGGCATACATTAGGGATGTCCCTGCATGCATGCCCAAGAGTAAAGCTGTGAATGTGAAGACCAGATTGTGTTGGAGAGCCTACGATGCTGCAGACACTAGAGTCATTGGATGCCTCTGTGGACAAGTATGCTGTAGTCACAAAGCTGGAAGGAGTCAGAGGTCTGAAGAGCACGACGTTATCAGACATGGAGGTGCGGAGTTTGGAATTCTCCCTGCTGGTTTTTGGTTTTGCTTTAGTCCGGTGTTTCTTCATTATGCTCCTTTTCCTCCCTTTTGGAATGGTTATGTATATTTTGTGCCATTGTATGTTGGAAGTATGTCATGTGCTTTTTGATTTCAATTTTATAGGGGTTACTGTTAAGAGATTGCCTCGAGTCTCAGAAGGGACTTTAAGACAGTGTTGAGACTGTGACAGACTATGGGGACTTTTGAAGTTGTACTAAATGCATTTTTGCATTGTGATATGGCTATAAGCCTGTGGGGGCCAGGGAGTAGAACATGGTGTCTTGAATATGAATGGCCCATACAGGCTCATATGTTTGAGTGCTTAGTTGTGAGGGAGTAGCGATACTTGAGAAGGATTAAGAAATGTGGTATTGAACCAACTAGAGCTTCCAGGGACTAAGCGACTACCCAAAGACTGACCCTGGGCTCCAACCTCATAGGTAGCAATGAATAGCCTAGTAAGAGAACCAGTGGAAGGGGAAGCCCTTGGTCCTGCCAAGGCTGAACCCCCAGTGAATGGGATTGTTGGGGGGAGGGCGGTAATGGGGGGAGGATGGGGAGGGGAACACCATAAAGAAGGGGAGGGGGTTGGGGATTTAGCTCAGAGGGTTGGGGATTTAGCTCAGTGGTAGAGCGCTTGCCCAGGAGGCCCAAGACCCTGGGGGCGGGCCCCAGCTCCAAAAAAAAAAAAAAAAAAAAAAAAAAAGGGGAGGGGGGGGCTAGGGGGATGTTGGGCCAGAAACTGGGAAGGGGAATAACAATCGAAATGTAAATAAGAAATACCCAAGTTAATAAAGATGGAAAAAGGGGTTGGGGATTTAGCTCAGCGGTAGAGCGCTTGCCTAGCGAGTGCAAGGCCCTGGGTTCAGTCCCCAGCTCCAGAAAAAAAAAATAAATAAATAAAGATGGGAAAAAAATAAAATAAATAAAATAAAAAGAAATGTGGTATTGTTGGGATAGGAGTGGCCTTGTTGGAGAAAGTGTATAACTAGATATGGGCTTTGAGGTTTCAAAAGATCATGTCAAGCCCTTCCTCTCCCTCTCCGTCTCCGTCTCCCTCTCCCTCCCCCCCCTCCCTCTCCCTCTCCTACTTCCCTCTCCCTCTCTTTCTCTGTTTGCATATCTCAGCTATTTCTCCAGCATCACACTTGCCTGTCACCATGCTCCCTGCTGCCATGTTTCCTGTCACGATGATAACTAAGCCTCTGAAACCATACACATGCCCACAAGTAAATGTTTTCTAAGAGTTGCTGGGCTGGAGAGATGGCTCAGCAGTTAAGAGCACTGACTGCTCTTCCAGAGGCCCTGCGTTCAATTCCCAGCAACCACATTGGTGGCTCACAGCCATCTGATGCTCTCTTCTGTATGTCTGAAGCAGCTATAGTGTACTTAAATAAATAAATAAATAAATAAATAAATAAATAAATAAATAAATAAATATATCTTTAAATTAAAACAAAAAGAGTTGCCTTCACCACGGTGTCTGTTCAGAGCAACAGAGCAGTGACTAAGGCACCCCATATCCTACCTTGTACCTTCTGTACAGTGCTAAACACATAGCATGTAGCAGTCCCCAGGTAAGGTGGGACAATCGAATCAGCTTCCTGAATTACGCTCTATATTCAAGTCTTGTACAGTGGTTCTCAACCCGTGGGTTGTGATTCGTTGGGAGACTGAGTATTCCTTCACAAGGATCACCTAAGATACAGCAGCAGTAAAATTAGTTGAAAAATAGCAACAAAAATAATTTTATGGTTGGGGTTCAATGCAACATGAGCTGTGTTAAAGGATTGCAGCACTGAGAAGGTTGAAAACCACTCGTCTAGTACCTTCTCAAATCTGCTAAACTCGGAAACCTTTCTCGTCTACAATCAGGTAACTCTTTCCTACTAAGACTATAAATATAAGGAATTTCCTTTGTTATTCAGGTTGCTATTGCACTTCCTATCCCAGCCTCCTCCCCCACCATTTCTGAGTGCCTGACATATTAAAGGACCATAATTCCTGAAATTGGGCTTAGTTAATCTCTACTGAACCTGGAAAGAATCTTCATTATTCATTATTCATTTTTTTGTTTTTTATTTTTTATTTTTTGGTTTTTCAAGACAGGGTTCCTCTGTGTAGCCCTAGCTGTCCTGGAATGAATCTTCATTATTTAAAACAGGGCTTTAATAAAATAAAAGCCATGCTCTTACAAGAAGAGAAAGAAGCCAGGGAAACAGACCAAGGGCTACCTGAAGACCTCAAGTCTAGGAGAAGTAACTTTACTAACTGTGAACAACTTACAAATATCATTAGTTCTTGTTTTTTTTTTTTCATTTCTCTGCCTATTGACTTAGTGAAGATAACTCAATTTCCAGTTACTCATACATAGTAATAAAAAAAAAAAAGCCTGGGGCTGGAGAGATGGCTCAGTGGTGAAGAGCACTGGATGCTTTTCTAGAAGACGTGAGTTTGGTCCCTGCATCCATGTATGTTGGCTTCACAACCTCCTATAACTGTAGCTCCAGGGGATTCCATACCCTCCTCTGGCCTCCGAGGGCACCTGCACACAGGTGGCATAGACTCACACATACATGGATACATACACACAAATAAAATAAATCTAAGAGAAAGAAAACAAGGAAACTAAACCCTTTAACCCTTGACCTTGTATTTTCAGTCTTCAAAACAATAAGAAAAATGAGTAAATTGAAGGTCTGGTGTATTTTGTTATTTGGGGAGTTTCTTGTTTTGAGACAATGTCTCTGGAGCTGGCCTTGAGTTTGCTATATATAGCAGAGGATGACATAGAGCTCCTGATATTCCTGCCAGTCCTCCAAATGCTGGGATTACAGGCCTGGCCCACCAAATCCAGTCTAGTCTATGACATTTTAAAGCAACTCTAGGACAGCAACCTACCTCCATCAATTCCCCACCCCCTTGCCGCTCCCCTTCCCACTTCCTTTTGAGATAGCATCTCACTGTGTAGTCCAGGCTCAATCCTCCTGATTGGAACCCCAAACGTATCTCTGACTAGTGGCGTGTGCCCCTACTATTTTCAACCTGGCTACCATATTACAAGTATAAAACATTAAGCTTGGATTTTTATTCCCACTTCAGTCTCAGTTCTGATGACTATACTATGTAGAGTTTGGATTTCCACATCAGTACTCCTACTCTTGGGTTGGGAGTACAGCTCAGTAAAGTGCTTGCTACTCAAGCGTGCGGACCTACATTTGATCCCCAGAACTCATATAAAAAGCCAAGCACAGTGGTCCTTGATTATAATCCAGTATCTAATAGGCAAGCCCAAGCCAGAGAGAGAGAGAGCCTGTCTCAAAAGCCAAGGTTGGGACTGGAGAGGTGGCTTATGATTAAAAGCTGAGGCAGGCGTAGTGATGCACACCTTTAATTTCAGCACTCCGGAGGCAGAAGCAGGTAGACCTCTGTTAGTTAGAGGAAAACCTGGTCAAGATGCAGGACAGCCAGGGCCACATAAAAAAAAAAAAAAACAAAAAAAAAAAAAAAACCCTGCCTCATAAAACAAAGCAAACAAAACAAAACAAGCAAAAAAACCCAGAAGCACTGGCTGTTGTGCAGGGATCTAAGTTTGATTCCCAGCATCCACATGGTAGCTCCAGTACCAGGATATTTGGTGCCCTCTTCTGACTTCCTCTGGTACTGCATGCACACGGTGCACAGACATACATGTAGGCAAAACACCCAACCACATTAAAAAAAAATACATTTTTAAAAAAGTGCACACTCAAAAAGGAGGAGGAAGAGGAAGAGGAGGGAGAAGAGGAAGAGGAGGAGCCAGGCAGTGGTAGCACAGGACTCTTTAATCCCAGCCCTTGGGAGGCAATAGCAGGTAGATCTCAATGAGTTCAAGGTCAGCCTGATCTACAAAAACAAAGCCCTGCATACTGTTCTTATAGGGGATCCAAATTTGGTTCTCAACACCCATCTAGGGTCTCTCAGAACTGCTTGTCACTCCAACTCCAGGGGATCTAACACTCTTTTGGATTCTATGGACGTGTGCATAAACACACGAGATTTTTTTTTTTAATGTAAGAATAATTATTAAAGAGGGCTGGAGAGGTGGCTCAGTGGTTAAGAGCACTGACTGCTCTTCCAGAGGTCCTGAGTTCAATTCCCAGCAACCACATGGTGGCTCACAACCATCTGTAATGAGATCTGATGACCTCTTCTGGTGTGTCTGAAGACAGCTACAGTGTACTGATATAAATAAAATAAATAACTTTAAAAAAAAAGAATAATTATTAAAGAAAGGAAAGACAAAAAGAACTAAAGAGAGGACAGAAGAAAGGAGTTCTTATTAATGGTTGAGAGAAGGCTAGAATTATTTTTGCATTTCTCTGCCTACTGACTTATTGGAGATAAGTCAACTTAAAGTTACTCAAGCATGATAATATAACTTACTTGTTTTCATTTATTCACTGAGACAGTGCCTTATGATGTACATCACGCTGGGCTGGAACTCAGAGATCTGCCTGCCTCTGCTTGCTAAACGCAGGATTAAAGGTGTGTGGTAACACTAAGCCTCACTCAATTACTTTTACATTTTTAATGATTTCTGGGACTGGGGAGATAGTTCAGCAGTTAAAAGCACTTATTTTTGTTACAGAGGACCTGCGTTCTATCTGCAGCACTCACAGGGTACCTCACCACCATCCTTAACTCCAATTCCAGATGATCCAATGCCCTCTTCCTACCACCTTGGCACCAGGCATGCACAGGTGCACATACATGTAAACAAAATACTTACACATATGAAAATAAAATAAATATATCTAAGAATAAAATTTAAAAACTTAAAAAAAACCTTTGGCTATCCTGATTAGATATAGGTGGACTCATTTTTTTAAGATTTATTTTATTTATATGAGTACACTGTAGCTGTCTTCAGACACACCAGAGAAGAGCATTGAATCCCATTACAGATGGTTGTTGGGAATTGAACTTGGGACCTCTTAGAAGGGTAGTCAGTGCTCTTAACCTCTGAGCCATCTCTCCAGCCCAATGAAATGTTGTTGTTGTTGTTGTTGTTGTTGTTGTTGTTGTTGTTGCAATCATTTGACTCCTGTATAGCTGGGCTTTCTGCGTGGGTGAAAATGATCTTGAAGTTCTGTTCCTCCTCATTCTACAACCTGAATGCTGGAACTACTGTCATAAACCACCATGCCCAATGTATGTAGTCCTGGGGTTTGAACCCATAACTTTGTTCATAATACCAACTGAAATAGATCTCCAGCCCTCTCCTCTTATACTTGTCTCACATTGTTACTTATTAGGAAGCGTATATGCTGTATCATGACTTTATCATTGACTTTTTCACACAATAAAAGATTACTAGTGATGACATTTTGTCTGCCAATGTTTACCTTATTTTGTTCCCCTATCCTGTGTGTAAGTTTCTCAAGGTGTCTCCTTCATAAAGAGTACATGTACATTAAGTTCACTGTAGGGGTATTGATTGGTGAACATAGCTACTGGGTATGGTTGAGGTAGTGGTGAGGGTATAGCACTAGAGCGGTTGCCTAGCATGCATAATGCCATGAAGTTGGTCTCCAAGGAGACAGAAAAGGAGAGGAGATGGGCAAGGAGGATTAAAAAAAAGGAGAAGAAAGAAAGGGAAGAGAGGAAAGGAGAAATAAGAACAGGGGCAGAAAAATGGGTGTACTGGCTGGTTTTATGTGTCAACTTGACACAAGCCAGAGTTATCACAAAAAAAGGAGTCTCAGCTGAGGAAATGCCTTCATGAGACCCAGCTGTAAGGCATTTTCTCAACCAGTGATCAAGTGGGGAGGACCTAGTCCATTGTGGGTGGTGCAGTCCCTGGACTGGTGGTCTTGGGTTCTATAAGAGAGCAAGCTGAGCAAGTCAGGGGAAGCAAGCCAGTAAGAAACATCGCTCCATGGTCTCTGTATCAGCTCCTGCTTCCTGCCCTGTGTGAGTTCCAGTCCTGACTTTCTTTGGTGATGAACAGCAATGTGAATGTGTAAGCTGAATAAACCCTTTCCTTCCCAACTTGCTTCTTGTTCATCATGTTTGTGCCGGAATAGAAACACTGACTGAGACAATGGGTAAAAGTAAAGAATTACAGTAGCTCTCATCAAGTAAAGTCTATCTAGATGTGTTGGTGCACACCTGTGGTCCCGGCACTGAAGACTCTAAGACAGGAAGATCACGAAGAGTTCAAGATCAATCTGAACTACAAGTAAGACCCTGTCTCAAAAACACGAAGGGGGGCTGGGCTGGGGAGTCTAACTTACTACACTGGCTATTACAGGCACCAAGGATTACTCAACACTAGAATACAGTGAAGATGAGATTGTGCTAGTGCTGTAGCCTCAAGATACTTGATAATTTCTTTTTTTTTATTTATTCATTTATTATATATAAGTACACTGTAGCTGTCTTCAGATACACCAGAAGAGGGCATCAGATCTCTTTACAGATGGTTGTGAGCCACCATTTGGTTGCTGGGAATTGAACTCAGGACCTCTGGAAGAGCAGTCGGTGCTCTTAACCACTGAGCCAGCCCGCTCGATAACTTCTTTATCCACAACCCTTCCACTATCATCTGCGTACCACCATGCTCCAAAGAAGCCGGGGCAATCTGACACTCAAAGTGGCCACCTGTGTGAGCGAAGCCACCTCTGGCCAATGAGCTGTTCCCAGTAATCTGTGTGTTCATGAGGAAGCCCAAGTGAGATGGTCAAAGACCCAGTCAGAGAACATCACAGAGTCAAGAGACTAACTATGTCACCATTTGGGGAATTGTCTGTCACCTTACAGGTGACTAAGGACCCAAAAAGCAGAGTTGGATAGATGGCTCAGCAGTTAGAACACTTGGTACTCTTCCAGAGAAGCCGGACTCAACAACCATCTGTAATCCAGTTACAGGGGAGCCGATGTCCTCTTCTGGCCTCTACAGGCAATCTGCAGGAAAGTAGTACACAGACAGACATGCAAGCAAATTAAGTGTATGTATATGACATCTATCTATCTATCTATCTATCTATCTATCTATCTATCTATCTATCTATCTATCTATCAACCAGAAGAGCTATTCCTTTATGTTAATATGTTTTCTATCATCTTTATGACCTTTCTCGCAAATGACCTTGTTTTCTGGACATGTCATATCTGACCACTACAATATCATATTGTCACTTGAGGGAATAACATACTTCGTTAAACTGAATTTTCCTAGGGTGCTCTCTGCCCAGAACTGTAGGCAACATTAGATCACAGACACCTCTCTAGAGGTATGGTAGCAGCCCCAAAGCTATGGTGGGAGAACAGGATTAACTTTCTAAATGGTGACCTTCTGTCTAGTCTGGTCTCACTACCACTCTGCTAAACGCAGAACTCCTCTCCCATCTCAGAGACCCCTCCCTTCTAATGTCTATCAAAGTAAGGGATTCCCTTTGCTCCATGAGTTGCTGTCAGATATCCCATCAGAGCTTCTCCCTCTGGGAGTAGTGGCAACAATTAAAAAGACCTGAGCACTACGAATCCCTCCCAGTGCACTTGTTATTTAAAACAGGTCGTGAGGGATTACGCTGCCTTCAGACTAAGTGCTGGGTCCTTCCAAGAAAGTCCCTCAGGGAGTCTAGAAAAGGCTGAAGAGATGGTCCAGCAGTAAAGAATGCTTGTCCTTACAGAGGACCTTAGTTCGACTCCCAGGGCTACTTTGAGGCTGCCTGTATCACCCGTTTAAGGTACTCTAACACCCTTCTCTGGCCTCAGCAGAATCCTGTATACATTTGGTGCACATAAACTCATGCATAACAATAAATACACAGGGGGCTGATGTGATGGCTCAGAGAGTAAAAGCGCTTGTTGTCAAACTTGACAATGTGTGTTCAATCACCAGAACCCACATGGTAGAAGAGAACCAATTCTCAAAAGTTGTGCACTGACCTCCACACAAGTGAGTGCACACACACACACACACACACACACACACACACACACACACACACACAGGCTAAGTGTAGTGGTATAAACCTTTGACCCCCACCAACTGGGAGGCAGAGGCAGGTTGATTATCTGTGAGCTTTGATAGACATTAGAAGGGAGGGGTCTCTGAGATGGGAGAGGAGTTCTGCGTTTAGCAGAGTGGTAATGAGACTATACATAGTGAGGTTTAGGGCAGCCAGGGTCACAAAGTAAGGTCCTGTGTCCAAAACTAACAAACAAATAAATGAACGGAATTTTTAAAATGTTTTTTAAAGAAAACATTTCCAAGACTTTTTTTTTTTTTTAACAACACTGCATTGTCCTAAGAATAATAACAGAGCGGTTGTCTCCTCTGACCCCTTTCCCGCATCTGGCGAGGCAGAGGTTAGCTAAGCCTGAAAGAGGTTTAGAGAGGGAGGTGTCTGTGTCTAAACTGGGTACAGTGTCTCAAGCCTGTAATCACAGCATTCGGAGGCAAAATCATTAGTCCTAGTAGAGCCTGGGTCACAGCTGTTTCGAGACACAGCAGAAAAGGATGTGAGAATGTGTACTGGGGAACTCATCCATCGTGTACTTCCTTCACATACTTGTCAGAAAATACCCAACTTATGCCGAACATTGACCTCGTCTAGCTTCTAGTCTACATCCCTATATTTGACCTGTAATAAAAACATCACCTTGAGGCCAAATGAAAAACGAATAAATGAATGAATAGTATATAAATACATAAACCATTCTACACATTTATTGTACTTTGACCCTTCAGAGTACGAAATGGGTTCTTTTCTCCCTACATTGTTTTGGGGGATGGGAGGGAGGGATGCATGCTAGGATGGAAATCCAGGGCATAACGTGTGCTAGGCAAATGCTCTACCACTGAGATACGCCCCCAGTTCTACTTTTAACTCTTTTGTGCAGCTAGAAGTTATCTTAAAACACAACTTTAGTGAGGATGGAGGTATCACAAAAGGATAGACTTGGGGGGTTATATATAATGAAAACTATCCTAAGTAAGTTGAGAATCTGTGCAGCAAGATCAGTGAGAGCAGCAAACTGGCCTGTTGCCTGCAGAGCTGTGACTCTTTTCTAACTTTGTGTCTTGAGACTCCTTATTGTTTCAAGTGTGTGTTGGGGAATCACGAGGTGCCTATGAGAAGACCTACCTGATAGCAGAAATTAATTTGGAAAAACTGTGTCTAAAAGTACCAGATCCTAGAGTCAGGCATGGTAGGTAGCTCAGGCTTTTAGGGAGAGGTGGGGCTTGACATGAATTTAAGATCAGCCTACAGCCTACTTTCTAGATGAGACTCTATTTGAAAAACAAAGACCAAAACATATAATAATTAATAATAATAATAATAATAATAATAATAACCTCCATTTACAATTTCTTGGCTGAAGATAAAAATTAAGCAAAGTCTAAAGACTTTCATCTACCACATATGACTAAATTATCTTTGGATTTGATTCACTAGCTGTATGTATCTGATGGGTCAGTATACATCAACTGAGTGAAATGATGAGCTCTCCTTCCATCAGTAGAGACACTAATTTGTGTTTCCGTAATGGAGATATTTGGATCAGTTGTAGATCACTGTAGTGGCCTCCGTGTGAGGTGGAAGGGAGAGAGGGAGGGACAGAGATTGACTTGCGGATATACGCATAGGTATTTGGAATGCTGTTCTGAAGTTTACTGTTTTAGGACGGCAGCAGCAGGGGGTTTTCCTCTGGGGTTCATGACATCACCAGCCACAGAAGCTGACAAGGTTACAGAACCACACCATCCCAGGCCTAAACTCCAGTAGGTAGCTGTTGGCTACCATTGAGATGAAATGCCACAACACTGAAGCCAACCTTACTGGGCTGGTCACTGTGGTCTGTAGGGTTTTTCATTGCTTTTCTCCCTTGGCAGCTTCCATAGACAGCACTTTCACATGCTTTGAGAGCTAGTCCTCGGGGATGGGGCTTTCGGGTTGGTTCCAACTGGAACCCTGGTAGAGACATTTGTAGAACTAATTCACAGCCACGCATAGCGGCAGATGCCTGTAATCTCAATTACCCAAGAGGCTTTGGCAGAATCGCCAAGTACCAAACCAGGACCTTGTATCAAAACTGAAGGACTGTGGATGTTGCAGTGGTTGTACAGCACATTTTCAGAAAAAAAAAACAAAAAACCCAAACGATTATTATTGTTATTGTTACTACTACTACTACTACTACTACTACTACTACTACTACTACTACTACTACCTTTTTTAGGTGCTGGAAGGGAACCTAGGGCTTCCAGCACGGTCACCGATAAGCATCACCATCCTTCAGGAACGCTCACTCATTTCTGTCTGTGAGCCAAATTGGTCTCAAACGCATGATCCTCTTGCTTCAGTCAGCCTCAGGCTCGAGTACTGATGTTGAGTTAAGCAGTATGTGCATTAGGTTCTTAGACAGTCTCCCTGTCGCTCAGGCTGGTCTGAAACTCCTAGCAAACTCGGATATCAGGCCCTCCTGTCTCCATCTTCCATATTCTGGGGATTACAGCCCTACACTGTGACCTTCTGTTTTTTTAACTTTGGGAGGCGTTATTTTTATATATGTGTATGTGCGCGCACACACATAAGCCACGTGTGTGTGGCTGCCGTGTGCACGATCCCCTGGAGTTAGTTACAGGTAGCAACCGCCCTAGGACTCAAACTAGGCTCCTTTAAAAGGGCAGAAAGTTCTCTCAACCACTAATGCATCTTTCCAGCGCCCCGCCCTCTTTGATTCTGTTTCTCCCTGTGTTGTTCGGTGTATCTCTCCTAACTCATCTTCCCAAGTGTTGCGTTTGCAGGCATACGCAGCCACATCACCACTATTCGGCGAAGCTGCGGGCTGAATTCGGGGGTCTTGTGCCATGCCAGACAAGCGTGCTAAGCCCTCAAGCTCCCCTTGGCTTTCCAATCCTCCCCCAGGTCTTAGGGCGGCTCCCGCAGCTCATTGCAGGTCAGGATACCAGCCTTGCCAGTCAGAAGGTGCTGCAGCCGCCCTCACGTTCTGGCGCTAAATTCGGGCCAATAGAGTTGCACCCCACGGGAGACTTGGGACCAATGAGGGGCGACTCACGCGACAGGCTGGGCACGTGACACGTGCAGGGCAGCCGCCCACCTGGGCCGGAGGTAGCGCGATGGCCGCACTTCCAATGGCTCGCACAACTTCTAGTCACGTGCAGTGTTTACGGACTCAGCAGCTACGGGAAGGTCATGTGACGGTGACGTGACCCGTCTCTCTCCAATGGAGAAAGAACGCTCCCTTACAAACCGGGAACTGTTTCAGGTCCACAAATGACAGTGCAGAGGGGCGGGGTCAGTCTGTCACGTGAGCGGGGCGGCACTGGCTGCAGGCGAACGCGGCGCGCAGGCGTCTTAGGGACCCGGTAGCGACGGCGGCGGCGGCGGCGGCGGTCACAGCGGCGGCGGGAGCTGGTCGCTGACCAAGCGGGAGTCGCCATGGCGGCAGACGGAGAGCGCTCCCCGCTGCTCTCCGAGGCCGGCGATGGCGGCGCTGGTGGCAACGGCTTAGCGGGTCCGGGCGGGAGCGCGACTGGGCCCGGTGGAGGCCTGACGCCCTCCGCACCTCCGTACGGAGCCGGTAAACATGCCCCGCCCCAGGGTAAGCCGGAGGTCTGAAATGCACCTAGGCCTAGGGGCGGATCGGGTCAGGGGGCGGAGCCTGCTTCCGCGGCAGGTGTGGCACCTGTCACGGAGCTAGGTATCCTTGGTCCGCAATCACTGTCTAAGCCTGCCGCGAGAGCTTCCTCAGAGGGTTCGCCACCTCCGTGGAGCATCCGTGGTTAGTGTCCGAGTGATGATTTGGGTTTATCTGCTTCCTCTTCAGCATTTCCCCCGTTCCCTGAGGGGCATCCAGCTGTGTTGCCTGGAGAGGACCCACCCCCCTACTCACCCCTGACTAGCCCGGATAGTGGGAGTGCCCCCATGATTACCTGTCGAGTCTGTCAGTCTCCGATCAACGTGGAAGGCAAGATGCATCAGCATGTAGTCAAATGTGGTGTCTGCAACGAAGCCACCGTGAGTTATAACTATCTGCAAAATGGGCCTTGTTTCCTGGATCCTCTTTCTGGTTCTAGATCCTGTTTAAGAACTATTCATGAAACCTACTTTCAGTTCCTGGATCTTGCAGCAGCCGTTTTTTTTTTTTTTTTTAGAAGCCATTCACCAAAAACTAACTAATGTTCACCAGCTTTCGCTGTTTGATTTTTCCTGGATCCTGAAGTGTAGTTCTCACTGGCAGTTGTAGTTGGCTTTTGCTTTTTGTATCTTGGTGTTCTCTGCGTTTTTGAGACAGTCTCACAGTGACCCAGGTTCTCCTCAGACTCTGCAATCTTCCTCAGCGTCACAGACATGCTCTGCTGGCAACATTTGTATATCTCAAATGTCTGATTCTTTCTTTCTCAGTAATGTTCTTGCAGAGGATTGGGACCGTGGGCTTCTCTGCTGATATACCCATTGTTCTTTATTCGTTGTTCTCTAGCCGATCAAGAATGCACCTCCAGGAAAGAAGTATGTCCGATGTCCCTGTAACTGTCTCCTTATCTGCAAAGTGACTTCTCAGCGGATTGCCTGCCCTCGGCCCTACTGGTAAGAGACCTAAGATGAGCAGGCCATACTTAGGGAAAGTCGTAAAGCCAAAACAAAAACTGGAGCTGGGCAAGGTGGTGCATGCCTGTATTCAGTCCCAGCACCTGAGGCAGAGGCAGGACGACCTGTGTAGTAGCACCTTGAATTCCCAGTCATCCTGCCTACACCTCCTAAGTGCTGGGACTCAGTGTGTCATCAGATCCAATTAGAACTAAGAATTTTTAAAACATACTTTTCCCCCTGTATAGCAAAAGAATCATCAACCTAGGGCCTGTACATCCAGGACCTCTGAGTCCAGAACCACAGCCAATGGGTGTCAGGGTCATCTGTGGACATTGCAAGAATACGTTTCTGGTGAGGAGGAATATTGGGAAACCCTGGAGGAGGAATAGTAATAAATTCTGAAAAAGACTGTCCTATTTTGCATTGTCCATCCTCCCCCTTGTTTTGGGGTTCTCATTGAAGAGAACCTTCCTTCTATGGTTGTTTTTCTTTTTCCATAGTGGACAGAATTCACAGACCGAACCTTGGCACGATGCCCTCACTGCAGAAAAGTGTAAGTAGTTAGGGATTGTACTGGTAACTGGGTGATGTGTGGCATAAAATCAACAGGGCTGTTCCAAATTTTCTGTTGGCTCCCCACAGGTCATCTATTGGGCGCAGATATCCTAGGAAGAGATGTATTTGCTGCTTCTTACTTGGTTTACTCTTGGCAGTCACTGCCACTGGCCTTGCTGTGAGTAGCCTCGGTGCAAACCTCTTATCAGCCTCCTCACAGGCTAAGATTTGAAAAGGTGGTAGCTTAAAGAATGGCGAAAGAGTTTGGCGTTGGGTTATGTCCCTATAATCAAAGAATAGAGGCAGGTTTCATATCCCAGACTACATAGCAAAACCCCGTCTATAAAAAAAGGGGGGAATAGATTGTTATCAGCTCCAGATGTGGTTTAGCTGGTAAAAGTATTTGCATAGCCTACATGAAGCCCTGGGTATGATCTCCAGCACCACATAAACTGAGCAGAACTGGGCATGGCGCTGCAAGCTATGGTCACAGTACTAGGAGGTGGAGGCAGGAGGATAGGATTTCAAGGCCATTAACTATAGGATTTGAGGCTGCTCAGGGTGCTGACATGAGACCCTAGCCTTAAAAAAAAAACAAAAACAAAACTGAAGTGAATGAATGAGTCTGGTGATGGGGTCGGGGCTTTGTTTTTAGGTAGAGATGAACTCAAGTCAGAGGTCACTAATAAACTAAGTAAAACAGTTGTTCCCACTCTGGAGAGAGAAATGAGTTATGGGCAATCCTGGTTCACTTGGTAGGTGTAAGAAATGCTGGCTGATGCCTGGGAGGGCAGAGTACTTTCCTGCTTAAGGGAAGAAAGCTAAAACACCTGATCTTGGAAAGGTCCCTGAGGGTGTTATAAGTGATTGGGCTGCAGAGACAGAAGTTTGCATTGCATTACTGTTTCTAAGACTTTGAAACAGTGGATACCAAAAGTAACCCTATCTTTTTTTTTCTTCCTCCTCTGTCAGTTTGGCACATGGAAGCCGGCACAGCAATATGGAGGTATCTACGCAGCCTGGGCGTTTGTCATTTTGTTGGCCGTTCTATGTTTGGGCCGGGCCCTTTACTGGGGCTGTATGAAGGTCAGCCATCCTGTCCAGAACTTCTCCTGAGCCCCTTGATGCAGTGTGTGTCTGGCAGCTGCCTGGTACCACAGTAACACTACAAAAGGCTCTCTGGACTTCTCCAAGGAAGCCAAACAGCTGGCTCCCTTTTCCCTGGGGAGAGGTAGGAAGGAACCAGCCCCTGACTTAGGTTTGGAGGGGTAGGGAAGACCATTGCTGACTGGCTGCTTTCTTCCAAGGACTGCTGTTTAGGGTAAATAGACAACATTGCCCCTAAGCCTGGATCCTAAAGATGGTTCTAGCCATGTCCTTCCTGTATGTGCTCTCTGAGAACCATTCCTGTCCCTCAGTACATTCCAGGGCAGGGCGGGGGTGGGAAGTGGGAGGGGGTGTTCCCCTCCCTCTTGTGCACCGTTAGGACCTTGCTGCTGCTATTGCACTTCACCAGGGGCTGGCTCCGGCCTCAACACCCTCAGTCTCTTCTCCCCACATTTCGTGTCCCGTGGGGTGGGGTCAGCCACTGCTCTGTACAGAACTACAGGAACTGTTGTGTATATATATAACTATTTAATATGGGATATGTTCCCCTAACCCTGTACATCCCTGAATTCCTCCTTCCGGCTTTACTTCCAGTTGAAGTATTGAACTGGGCTGAGGTAGGGTCACTGTCTTGGGAGAGGTCAGGGATTCATCTGTGCTTGTAAATAAATAATGTCATGACTGTAACCTTTCCCATTTAACTTTTGTGTATGGAAGGGGGAATATGTAGACTCACAAAGGGACAGAGACAGTGAAGTTGAAAAGTAGGACTTTTATTTCACTTGGATTGTTTAAAGGAAACCAGAAGTTTGGTTTAGAGGGGAGTAAACACCTGAAGAAGAGATAACGCACTGGTCTCCTGGAGGAGAGGAGGCTATTTCCCAGCATGAAGCTACTTGAGGGGAGTGTCACAGTGCTAGGTAAAGGGTGATAGGACAGTGGTCACTGCCAAGAGCCTTGGACCGGATCTTGCTGTCGCACAAAGCAGGTAAAAGAGAGTGAGACAGCAAAAAGTAATCAAGGCGCCAACCAACATTCTTAGAGCGGGCATTCATCATGTAAGTCCAGAAAGTATAAGCGTAGGCAGTGTTGGGGTAGAGATGCCGGAAGCTGTCAGCCAGTGGTACAGCCTGTAGCATTTCCCCAAAGCCTTGGCGCTCCTGGGGAGTAAAACCAGCATTCTTTTTGTTTCCTTTGGGGTTACGAAGGTCTATTTCTTCATGAGCCACATTGAGATCCCCACACAGCACAAGAGGTTTCCGGGAAGCCAAGTGCTTTAGAAACTTTCTAAAGGCTTCATCCCATCGCTGTCGGTACTCCAGTCTTACCAGACCCCTTCCTGCGTTCGGTACATAGGCTGTTACCAAGATAAAGGACTCAAATTCAGCCACAATCACCCGGCCTTCTTGATCATGTTCTTCCTCACCTATATAAAAATGAAAAGCAGCACAAAATGTTAAAGAAATAGTACAGTAAAATGAAGAACATTCAGACATGAATGCCATTGAGGTCTCACCAATGCCATAAGAGACTTTGAGTGGGCACTGGCGGGAAAGTAGGCCCACACCACTATATCCTTCTTTGTCTGATGGAGCTGACCAGTACTGATGGGTGAGTCCAGGCAGCTCTTGCAGTTCAGCCGGGAGTTTGTTCTCTGAGCATTTGGTCTCTTGGAGGCACAAGATATCTGGTGCTTCTTC
Organism: Rattus rattus; assembly: GCF_011064425.1. Classification (NCBI taxonomy): domain Eukaryota; kingdom Metazoa; phylum Chordata; class Mammalia; order Rodentia; family Muridae; genus Rattus; species Rattus rattus. The sequence goes on from NC_046165.1 coordinate 72,389,336, forward strand.
CTTTACCCACTGGATGACAATGTGGAAAATTAAAAATTGCTACATACAATAGCCCTGTGCAGAAGGAATCCAAGCAGCAGGATATATAAACAAACTGTGTGTGGGAGTGAATGCCCATTAGTCACCTGAGTGGAGTGCGGGAAACCTAATTGGAGCCTCTGGAAGCTCAGCAATGTCTGTTAACTGCTGAGCAACTCCAGCCCTCAGCCCACTTGGATCTTAAATGACTGGGATTGTGGATATGGTAGAAACACAAGGGCATACCCCCCCCCCGGCATTATAGACTAGTTTAAAAAAAAAGAAATGAGGGGATTGGGGTTTAAAGAACAGACTTTTTGGAACCAACCCCCGGGAAAAAAAGCCTACAAGATGACTGATCCTTAAGAGTCTATCAAGTAAATTTTACTTCCCTCAATTGTACTCACATCCAAACCTTTCTTTTTAATCCAGGCTCGAAGCCCATCCACATTCCAGGAGCATATCTTGAGTGTGGCAGATTTGCCACTGGGTGAGGTTTTCTGATCTGGAGGGTCCTCATACAGGACAGGGCCCTCTCCTGCGGCCTCCTTCTCAGTTTTCTTTGCTGCCCCCTTATTCTTCTTGGTCTCTGGCTCTATAAAATAAGTCAAGTAGTAAGAGCTGGCAGTTTCCAACCTCAGAGTTAACTATGATCTCGTTAGGCGCTCTAGTTACCCTCGGAACATCTCGGAATCCTGCAACGTAACTTGGTCCATATTAACCAAGTAGTTAATGGCGGTCTGGTAAAGCCCCAAACTTGCCTGGGGGGAGGGGGGGCGATCGGGTTCATTTCACCACCTTACCGGACTTGGGTTCTTCCCCGTCATCCGCTGCCGCTCTCTTCCCCCGCTTCGGCATCGCTGTAACGAAAGCCCTTAGGCGTCTGGAGCACCGAAGCAGTGTTTACTACGCTGCCTGCAGATAAGAAAGGGTGAAATCAAAATGCAAGGAGAGGAAGCGAGCCGCCTCCCGCAGGCGTTTGCACACCGGGACCGCGATCCTCCCAGTCTTCCCCGCCTTGAGCCTCGCAGCCCCTCGCCCGCGTTAGGCCCTTCGGCAAACAAGGTCGCGAAACGGGGTAAGCCTGGTACCTGACCTCCCAACGAGGCAGGGAGCCCCTCAGTGCACAAAGAATGGAGTCTGTCTGTTCCCACGTGGGCGATTGGTGTTGTCACGTGATTCGAGGGCTCCGCCCCTACGTGGTTCTAGAGCGCGTTGATTGGTTCGCCTGGCACTCGTGACATAACTTCTGGCGCCTGAAAGTCCCTTCGCTTGGTTCTGGGTCGTTCATCGCAGTGCCGGTTACAGCTTGTCCTTCAGTTCCAGGATCCCGAATCACGGGGTACCATGCCCGCGGTGCTGGGGTTCGAAGGCAGCGCCAACAAGATTGGCGTGGGCGTGGTCCGCGACGGCACGGTGCTGGCGAACCCGCGGCGCACTTACGTCACGGCCCCGGGCACCGGTGAGTGGCTGCTGCCGCGCTTGCCTACTCCTTGTCGCATTTATTTCTGTCAAGGGTTCTTTGCTGATTTTCCATACTGTTGCTTCGTCAGCTTTCCTGTTGGTATTACTGCCTTGTGACCCTACTCCAGACTCCCTTAAAAAAAAAGAAAAGAAAAAAGACCCTGATTTCGCGTTTGGTTGGTAACTTTTTGACTAGAACAGTCAGACACGTGGGCTTAGGACACGTGTGTTTGTCAGGGGTTTTTTTGTTGTTGTTGTTTTTTTTATTTTGTTTTGTTTTGTTTTTTAAATTACATAATTTGAGACGGTCTCACTGACCTGGAACTTGCTCTGTAAAGACTATAGCTCTTGAGTGCTGGAATTAAAGACGTGAGCCACTCCTCCTTATTGCATTCGTTTTATTGAGCACCTTTTATGAGCTGAGCGTTTAAACATAAGTGTACCGAGGCTGCTCTGTAGATGCACATAGAGACTGTTTTACACTAGAGCGAGATAAATATAAAAGTAGTCTACAATGAGGAAAGGGGAGAGCCGGACAGATATCAGGAGTTACTGTATTTTCAATCTGTTTTAGGTGTCTGTCTTTCAGTACTTTTAGAATGGAAATGGGTATCTGTGGGTTTGGACAACTATGTGAATGCACCAGGTACTGCACAACTCCCAGTTAACATATTTACAAGTTACATCTTGTCTCCCCTCTCCCAAAGCTTGCATACATACATACAAGCTGCATTTATATCTGAAGACTCTCTAAGCAAGTGAGATGTTTCAGGTTATGTAGTAGAAATGTATGTGTGTTCAGGACTCACTCTTCTAGGCTCTTAGGCACAGAGGCTGAGATACTTGAGGTGAAAGGGAAGCTACTGACAGTTGTAGTGCTGTCATTATGTTAAGTCCAACAGTCACCTTTCCTAGGGCTCTCTGTACAGGGGAAGTGACCAAAGAGTGGGAGGTCCGGATAACTTGGACTGCTCCTGAGTGTTGTGTGTGGATGTCCGCAGCAGTCTCTGAAACCCCAGTAGCCTGTGTAGAGGTTGGAAAGCTAGCTGAGTGTGTGGTCATCCTAGCGCTTGGGAGGCTGCGACAGGATCTGTGTTTTAAGGCGGTCCGGGGTTATGTGTAACCTTGTCTTAAAAGTAGAGGCTTGAAAAAAGGGTATCTTAAGACTTAGGCGAGAAAAGGATTTTTTTTCCCTACATCGTTAAAACATGTCCGTGTTGGTTTTTACTTCTAATTGGGCAGTGCAAAAATAATTGCAGGTTTTGCATTGTCAAAATTCATAGTTTGATACTGGAATGCATTTATAGTCGTTCATTTTCTGCCTCGCCCTCCCTCCCTCCCTGCCTGCCTGCCTGCCTCCCTGCCTGCCTGCCTGCCTTTGCCTCCCAAATGCTGGGGCTACAGGCGTATCTTAATGTGCATGTATCACATTGGGGTTTGGATGAGCTTTATTTTTATTTATTTTTGGTCTATGACACTTCTTGCTGTTTATGTCTATTTATCTTATACTATGGAAATGATGTTAGACAGAAAGTAAAACTAAAGCCAGGTGTGGGAGCTTAAACCTGTAATTCTAGTACTCCAGGAGGCAGAGGCTGGCAAATCTCTTGGGTTTGGGGCCAGCCTGGTCTATATAGCAAATTCCAGGCCAGCCACGGGTACACCGTAAGACCCTGTCTCAAAATAAATAACAAAAATGGAATCAAGGAACGACTGAGTTTAGAATGGGAAGTAAAGCAGTGGAGATGGCTTGGAACCCTAGCAATCCTAACATTCGGTCCCTGGAACTGCTTACTAACAGTGCCTTGGCGGTTTAGGACCTTGCAAGGAGACTAACAAGAGCACTGAAATGGTTGGCTATCAGAAGTTGGCTTTGACCTGTTTACTGAGAACAGCTGTGGAAGCTGATCTTACAGCTAAAGAAATATATACCAAAGCGCTCAACGTGGACCAATCAGTGATTATTTGAATATTTGAAAAGTTAAAACAACACAAAACAAAACCTTAGTAGGTTGATACCTCATAAACAGACTGAAAATCCAACAGCCGTTGTTTTTGGCTCTCATGTATGAACCATTTCTTGGGTTGTGATGACAAAAAGTGGATTGTAGGGGAAAACTAGTAATAGCCAGCTTAGTGGTTGAACTGAGAAGCCCCAAAGCCAAATTTTCACCAAAAATGGTCCGGGTCACTGGTGGTCTGCTGCTGGTCTGATCCACTACAGCTTTCTGAATCCCAGGGAAACCATTGCATCTGAGAAGGGTGCCCAGGGAAACCATTGCATCTGAGAAGGGTGCCCAGGGAAACCATTGCATCTGAGAAGGGTGCCCAGGGAAACCATTGCATCTGAGAAGGGTGCCCAGGGAAACCATTGCTTCTGAGAAGGGTGCCCAGGGAAACCATTGCTTCTGAGAAGGGCACTCAGCAGATCACTGAGATGCACCAGACTATAGCTCCAGCAGCCAGCATTGTTTAGCAGGAAGAGCCTGATTCAGAACAATGCCTGACTGCCTGTAGCACAACCCATGCTTCAAAACCAAATGACCAAAGTGAAGCTTTGCTAAATCCACCACATTTACCCGACCTCTCATCAACTGACCACCGCTTTGTCACTACCCTGACAACTTTTCTAGGGGAAAACGTTTCCACAACTTGCAGTATGCGGAGAGTGCTTTCCAAGAGTTTGTTGAAACATGGGTTTGCTGCAGGAATAAATAAATTTTTTTGTCTTGTTTTGTTTGTTTGTTTGAGACAGGGTCTTTGTTCAAATCCCTGGCTGTCCTAGAACTCTGTAGACCAGCCTGGCCTTAGACTCATAGAGATCCACCTGCCTCTGCCTTGCTGGGATTAAAGGTTGGCACCACCACCGCCTAGCTGACTGGCTTGTTGCAAGATGTGTTAATAAAAATGGTTTGTGTTTTGATTAATAAAAATGTGTTGGAACCTAGTTACAGTGATTTAAAGTTCACAGCCCCATATCACACTTCCCTTTGCACCAACCTAATACCTGCCTTATGGTTCCGTAGGTTTCCTTCCAGGTGACACGGCCAGGCACCACCGGGCTGTCATCCTAGACCTACTGCAGGAGGCACTAACAGAGGCAGGGTTAACCCCCAAGGACATCGATTGCATTGCTTACACCAAAGGTAAGGCTGGGGTAGTTGTCAGCAAGGGCGAATGTGGGTGGAACTACCACCACCCCTGTTACACATTCTCAAATCTACTCTACACGTCTTTCCTAATTTCTAGGATTCTAACCACGTGTGTACCCTGTTAGGTCCTGGCATGGGAGCCCCACTGGCTTCCGTAGCTGTTGTTGCCCGCACTGTGGCCCAGTTGTGGAATAAGCCTTTGCTAGGCGTGAACCACTGCATAGGCCACATTGAAATGGGCCGCCTCATCACTGGAGCCGTCAACCCAACTGTCTTGTATGTCAGCGGAGGAAATACTCAGGTACTTAAGAGGACTCTCTATATTCCCTCTTAGTTCTAAGGTAGTCTACCTGAGTCACAGGAGCCGCAAGGACATTCCAGGCACGTTCGGACCTAAGACACTGTAGACAATACAATAGGTATGAAGTTGCAAGTTTTGGAGAAGAATTAGAATGTTAGAACTTTTTACATACACCTAGAATCTTTCATTTAATAAGAATGTGGGGCTGGAGAGATGGCTCAGCGGTTAAGAGCACCGACTGCTCTTCCCGAGGTCCTGAGTTCAAATCCCAGCAACCACATGGTGGCTCACAACCATCTGCAATGGGGTTGGGTGTGTCTGAAGACAGCTACAGTGTGCTTATATACATTAAGTAAATAAATAAATCTTTAAAAAAAAAAAGAAAAGAAAAAGAATGTGAATTTAAGCCTTCGAGATAATCTCTCTCCCTTTTTTTTAATTAAAAAAAAAAAAACAAACTTTGTTTTACTTGTGTGGGTGTTTTGCCTGGATGTATGTAGGAGCATCAGGAAGACAGAAGAGGGCATGAGATCCCTGGGAACTAGAGTTGTAGACAGTTGTGAGCCACTGTGTGGGTGCAGGGAATCAAACTCAGGTCCCTTGGAAGAGTAGCCAGTGCATTTAATTACTGGGCCCTCTCTCCAGCCTTACAAGTATATTTTTCCCTTCGTTTATCCACCCCGCTCTCCTTTTCTAAAAGGCAGGGTCTCCAGATAACCCAGTCCCAAATTTGTGATTCTCCTTCCTCGGCCTAAGCAGCTGGGATCGTGAGCCTGCTGTGTGATGTTACTCAGTAGGGTAGGGTCTCAGTGCACTAGACAGCGTTCCCTGTACTGTTTTGATCTTCCAAACTCCTCCCAAGAGATTACAGACCTGTACCACCATGCCTGCCTCACCTTTTTCTACTTCTTACGGAATGTCTGTGTGCGTGCCTGCGTGCCGGCGTGCGTTCTGTTTCTTAGGCTGTATGTACTGCGGGACGCTTCAGGAATTTGAGTACAGTCCTTGCCCAGGGGCCGTGCTTGTCCTCTGCATCACTACAGCTTTAGTGTGTGTGCTGCAAAGCAAGCACTGGTCTGTTGGTTCTTGGAAGAATTTTTTTTTTAATTGTTTGGCAAGTCATACATGTATGTGATATCTTGATCATATCTGGGTTTATTTTGTGCATGTGAGATGTGGGTATGTGGATAACACATGCCGTTGTGTATGTGCACATCAGGGGATAGACTGTCAGGGTCCACTTTATGGGTTGGGATCAAACTCAGGTCTCTAGGCTCATATGCAAGTGTTTTTGCCTACAGGGCCATTTTACCAGCTCCTGGTTTGGGTTTCTTGAGACAGGGTCTTGCTATGTGTGTAGGCTGCCCTTAGCCTTCACTGTGTAGCCCAACATGGCTGCCTGTCCAACCAGACCAGTGCTGGACTTACAGGTCTGAGCCACTAAAGACAGCTTCCCTTTCTTTCTTACTGCAATTCTAGTGGCCATGTTGGCCCTATGCTATTTTCTTCCACGGAGCTAAACACCCCTCTTCACAGGCTGAAAGTTTCATGGGCGGTCTCACTGTTCTTAGGTGATTTCCTACTCAGAACATCGTTACCGCATCTTTGGGGAAACTATTGATATTGCTGTGGGAAATTGTCTGGATCGTTTTGCCCGGGTGCTGAAGGTAGGCCATTAAGACTATAGAGTGTGTAAGATGTGGGTCTGGGTAGCAAAACGAAATGAAAGGCAAGAAGTAAATATTGCATATCTAACGTTAGACTTTGCCATTTATTTAACATAGGTAGAAATTAAGCGTTTATGTGTATGTGTGTCTATTACTTGTTACTAACATGTCTGTCCATGTGTGTGGTTTATAAAAATAGATACTGGTTGCTTGTCTTACATTGATTTGGGGAGTAGATGTGAGGAGAGTGTGTTTTACATTGTACATTCATGGCTCTCTACCTAACTCTCCTCCCGCTGATAGATTTCCAATGACCCAAGTCCAGGCTACAACATTGAGCAGATGGCAAAGCGGTAAGAGGATGTGAAGTCGAGAGCACTGGCTGCCGAAGCTTTAGAGGCGTCTTTTCCTTTATGCTAATGAGGTATGGGAGGGGTCCTGGGGGGTGAGCAGCCAGCCCACTCTGCGTTTAGTGCTTTACTCATTTCTGCACAGAGGCAAGAAGCTAGTGGAGCTGCCATACACCGTGAAGGGGATGGACGTCTCGTTCTCAGGGATCCTGTCCTTCATCGAGGTGAGTGGGAGCGTTAAGGAGACAGCACATCCCTGCTTTTGAAAATGCTGTGTCTGCCTTGCTCACCATTATTTCCTGCATAAGCATTCACTCACAGTAGGTGCTAAATAGATTCATTTAGCAGATACTGTATATCTTCTCTGTGTGCCGGGCACTATTCTAATAATGGGTTTGCAGTACAGGACAAAACAGTCCCTCCCTAAACGGGAAAAAGGAGAAGCCAGTGTGGGAGGGCATCGCTCCTGTAATCTCGTTGTAATGGATGCAGCGATCCTTTCAAGGACAGGGAGTTTGTGTTCTGAAAGCCTCATGTTGTCCTCACGTGTTGGATTGCTGCCCTTTCCATTGCAGGATGCAGCACAGCGAATGCTGGCCACAGGAGAGTGTACTCCTGAAGATCTGTGTTTCTCCTTACAGGTAGGAGAGTGAAAAGCTGGGGTGTAAAACTCGTTCTAGTCTAGAGCTGAAGTCACATTGATGCTCCTCTGAGCTTCCCCCTTCCCTGTCCTCCACAGGAGACTGTGTTTGCAATGCTGGTGGAGATCACAGAGCGAGCCATGGCGCACTGTGGCTCCAAAGAAGCCCTCATCGTCGGGGGAGTTGGATGTACGTATCAGCGGGCAGGGCCTTCTTCCTGCTCCCGGTACTCCACATCACAGAGCTAATTTAGAGGACTGTCTGTTCATCTCTTTTCCTTTTCCCACTCTGCTGGTAAACTGTCGTGGGAGCCCAGCTGGTGTGACAGCAAGATGGCTAAACCTACGTTCACTGTGTGTCCTCTCTTTGTAGGTAACGTACGGCTGCAGGAGATGATGGCAACAATGTGCCAGGAGCGGGGAGCCCAGCTCTTTGCAACAGATGAGAGGTGAGGTCAGCTTCTTTGTCTTGAGTTCTTTTCTTCCCGTTATTACCGCTTGTCTGTGTCTCAACCACAAGTTCTGTTCTCTCTTCTTTCCCAGGTTCTGCATTGACAATGGAGCCATGATAGCACAAGCTGGCTGGGAGATGTTTCAGGCTGGGCACAGGACCCCTCTCCAAGATTCTGGGATCACTCAGAGGTGAGCGGCATACTCTTTGAGAGAATAGATAGTAGGTACAGGAGGTAGGCAGAAATCAACAGGTAAGAAAGCTGAAGAACAAGGGTAGAGGAGAACAGAAAGTATTGTGGGCGATGCTTATGGTGGTGTGCTCCTGTAATCCCAGCATGTGGGAGACCAAGGCAGAAGATCGTGATTTCGGTGTAAGCCTGGGCTACAGATGCTGTCTCAAAGAACAAATTGCTAAGGGGCTGTCAGTCCTTCACAGAGTTTCCCCATTTCCACAGGTATAGGACAGATGAAGTAGAAGTGACGTGGAGGGACTAACACCATCTACAGGAAGAGAAGAGCTTTTCAGGAGAGTGTTGAACTTGGAGCGAGTCTTGGTGATGCCCTGGGCTCTCCTCCTCTGGCAAGGGTACGGACTCCATATAAGGCTTAGGGTCCCTGTGGAAGCCCAACATGACTCAATAATAAAAATTGGTTTGTATGTTGATAATTGGGATGCTTTTCAGTCAGCGCTGGGTAACTGATGGGGGCAGTGGATAAGCCGGTGAGGTCGCAGTGGCACCTTGGTTGGTGCTGCAGCTAGTTTTGATGACTGCTCCTTGGAGAAAGTCCTGGACACTGTACTAACATCCTGTTAGCAATATATCCTAACTAATAGTATTTTAGTGTCGTGCCCTGTGCTGACCACCGTGCACTTAACAAACTGTGTTTACATTCATCGAGTGGTCATCCTGGGCATTCCTAGGAAGGACATTCCTGTAACTTACATAAGACTTCATTGATGTAGTGCTGCACAGATACCTCGCTGGCCAATTTGGGGGGACCGTGAATTTACAACGCCCCACACTGCAAGCATCTGAACTACAGACAGTATGCCCTTTATCTTGTATATGTTCACACACGTGTCCTAAACTACCAAGCTCCTCTTTTGCCCTCTGGTAGCCATGTATCTTTTCCTTCTCTCTTTCTCTGTCTCTCCCCCCTCTGATTCTGTGTCTGTCTGTCTGTCTGTCTGTCTGTCTGTCTGTCTCTCTCTCTCTCTCTCTCTTTCTCTCTCTGGTCCCATTTGCAAACTCCATCAGCCATTCATTTATAAAATCCATATATCCTCACCTTCTCACCTCATCTCCAAATGGTTTCTTCTCATTGTTCTGAGACCTGGTCTCTTGGAAAGACTGCTTCTCTTAATACCTAGTGGTGAGCCTTTCACATTCCTCGTCCCCTGGGCCGGGAGGTGGTGCGCGTGCCCTCTTTTCCTCATCTCTTTGTTTTTTCTTCCTTTTCCTCCCCTATCTCTTTTTTGCGACAGAGACTCTCTGTGTAGTCCTGGCTGGCCTGCAGTTTGCTGTGGAGAATTGGCTTGCCTCAGACTCAGAGATCCGCCTCTGCTTCTGCCTCCTGAGCGCGCACCACATAATCCACCTTTTCCGTTTCTTAGTCGTCACTAGTGTCCTTTGTAGCACAGTGGTCTGTATCTCAGTGTCATCACATCCCTCCGCCATGGCCTTGCTACTCAGGTTATTCAAGGTTATTCACTGCAGTGTGCCGGACTCCTCCTTCACCAGGACCCGCTACCCTTTGAACCTCCCTCCTTGCTACTGCTTTCCTTCTCACTTAGATGCAAACAAGCGCTTTGTTGCAGATGCTTCGTCTCCCATGAATAATAATTAAAAACAAAACAGAAACCTGGATGTCCTCAAGTTCAGGCTGGCCTTGAACCAACTAGCAGAGGGCCTGACCTGCCTCCACCTTGCCTTGGATTAGAGGTACACCTCACCAAACCCAGTTTACACCGTGTAGGAGACTGAACTCAAGGACCACCTGAGCTGCACCCTTAGCCCCCATTCTACTTCTGTCATACACACATACCACCTACTTTATACCTAGATCGGCAAGTTAGAGGGAGGGAGGGGGAGGGGGAGAGTGTGAGTGCTCAGGGGGAATAGCATGTCAAAGCCTACCCCCATTGACACACCTCCTCCCATACGGCCACACCTTCCAATCTTTCCCAAACAGTTTCCACCAACTAGAGAGGAAGCACTCAAATATATAAGCTGGTGGAGCCATTCTCATTTAAGTCACACCTTGGTTCTTTAAAATAGAAGCAAGGAGAACAAACACATTTATCAGGTTCCAGCACCATACTGAATACCTCATATCCTTTCTACTCCGATGCTCTGATTTTGTCCTAGGAAGACAGTGAAGATGCACTAAAGAGAGGCCAAGGAGGCCTGAGAGACGGCTGGGCGACTAAAGGTGCTGGCAGGGGACTCACGGATTCCCAGCACCCAGGCGGCAGCTCACAGTTGTCTGTAACTTCAGTTCCACGGGATCTGCCTTCTGGCCTTGGGCACCAGGCACATATGGGGTGCACACATGAGGCAAAACACCCATACACATGAAATAAAACTACACCTTAAAAAGTGAAGCCAAGGATACTAGAACACACCCTACAATTAATAAAGCCCCACAGATGACGTCATTGGTATCACAGTGGAAAGCCACTCCAGGTACGGCTCGTATTCCTCCCACAGACGTGAAGTGGGCGTGGCCCTCTGGCAGGAAGTGTACGGTTTGCTTTGGTTTGGGTTTCTAGAACTCTGTGGAGCAGCCGTACGCTGCTTGGCTTGGGCAGTTCTGAGCTACGCCCTCATCGCTAAGCAGCCACTGAGTGTGAGGTGAGAGGTTAGCTGCAGCTTAACAGCCCAGCTGAAGAGAGTTGCCTCCAGTCTGAATTCTCTGGTACTCTATCCTGTGGCTGAGAATGGAGCTTAGGTAGTCGAATGTTTGCTCGGTACAAAGCCATACAGCAGTAATAAGACACCTGGAATCCCAGTGCTCTGCAGGCGGAGACGGGAAGATGGGGATTTAAAGGTTTTCCTTAGGTATGTGGTGAGTTCAGGGCTAGCCTGGGCTACACGAGACCCTGTCTCAGAAAATGAAAATAACACTATCCCAGTAGGTTTGTTGTTACCATATCATTAATTACTTAGCCACAGGTCTAATGGTGGACTCTGGTTCTTTTTATAAGTCTGTCTGAAGCATTTGACACTGACTCCTTTAGAATGTGTTGTCTGCTTTCTAGTTGACCTTGGCTCTGTCTCCTTTGCTGTTTCTGATTTCACAGGCTTAGCTTGGAATGAGTTGTCTCCTGCAGGCATGGGGGGTGATTGTGTCCCGTCTTAAACCGTGAAGTTCATTAGGATACAGGTGGCTCCAGTTTTCTGACTCCATCCCAAATGCCAGTCTGCCCCTTGGCATCTCTGTCTGGGTCTTTGTCTTCGGGTTTTTACTGCTGTGATAAGACACCGTGACCAAAATCAGCTTGGGAAAGAAAAGGTTTATTTCATTTTATAGTCTGTGGGGCATTGTGTAAGGCAGTCAGTGCAGGCAGACACTGGAACTGAGGGAGTGCTGCTTACTGGCCTGCTCCTTCTGGCTTGCCCAGCCTGTGTTCTGATAGCACCCAGAACCACCCACAGCGAGCTGGGCCCTCCCACACCAATCATCATTGGAGAAAATGCACTACAGACCTCTCACAGGCCAATCTGGTGTGGACATTTTTCCCAGTTGAGGTTCCCCCTTCCCACACTCAAACTTGAGTTAAGTTGATAAAAACTGGTCAGCACACACTTTAAATTTAAGGTATCCAAAAGTGAACTTATGTTCCCCAACTTTCTCCTTCAGTTATTTCTTAGCTAAGTGATGACTACCCGCTCTGGTTCATGTCAAAACACAGACCTTGACATTCTTTTGAGTTCTATGAATAGGTGTGTATATCTTTCACCTCCAGTAAATCAGATCCACTTGGAATTTACTTTCAACATTTAACCACAACCTTTCCTTTTAAGCTGAACAAGTTAGTGGCTTACCTTTAGAATGCCCTAGTTCCTCCCTCTCCCCCTGCCTTCTTTTGTACTGTAAGCCCCTGGCCATAACCTCAGAGTTCTTATGTCTAGCTCACTTTCTGCAGCTCCTCCAGCTATTCGGGACTGGGTTACTCATAAAGGTCATGAAGGTCATTGGGTCCATTTTTCTTGCTTGTCAATAGATGGGGGTTAGCATAGTCCTGTAATGGGAAAGGGGAGATGACAAGGAGTCATCTTGGGGGGCTGAGAAAAGAGTACTGCCTGAAGGTTTCTCAACTGGGAGAAGGGCAGCGAATGTTTTGTAAAACTAAAGTGTCAATCCACCCCAACCAGCGAGACCGAGTCTGCAGATCTAAGGAAATTCAGTCTCAGGATCAGAATGGGGGGTCGGGAGGAGTCTTTCAGGGCATTTGAGCACAAGAGTAATGCAAGCAGATTACATCTCATTTTTATTACTAAGATGAGCCATAGGTGAGATGATTTTTTTTAGATTATTCTTCTTAAAGAGTCATTTATTTATTTTATGTATATGAGTGCATTGTTGGCATCAGACCCCCATTACAGATGGTTGTGAGCCACCATGTGGTTGCTGGGAATTGAACTCAGGACCTCTGGAAGAGCAGTCAGTGCTCTTAACCACTGAGCTATCTCTCCAGCCCAGGTGAGATGATTTTACAATTTAAACAAATACAGATACAGTGAGGGCATATACCTGGTTTATGTTTTATGAGTATCACCTTTGGTCATGCTAAAGAGTCAAGAGTACTCCAGGTCTTCTTTTTCCTACAGACATGCCAGGTCATTCCCGTCACGTGCTTGCTTTTGAATTGCGTTCACTTACTGTAGCTTATGCGGTTCTTTCTAGAAGTGCATTTGTGGAGAGAACATTCTGCAGTCGGCCCCAGCCAAGTCACTCGAGCTCCCACAAAGTACCTTTCTGTGGTTTAGGTTTGGTGTTTTCCTGTGCATGATGTTAAGATGGAGCCCAGGGTCTTGCTCGTACCGTGCAAACACTGCCTCTGAGCTCTCTCCCTTGCCCTCGAGCCTCTCGAGTGCTAGGATTATAGGCACGCACCACCATGTCCCACACTGATGGTACCTCAGGCCACCACTGTCTCCTATTAAATCATTAACTTCTCTTTCCCTCTGAAACTTGAAAGGAATTGGGGCCTCTGAGGGTCTTTTATGCGTCCTCCCACCATCATCACTGAGCCAGTATGAGTTCACTGACTGTGGCCCTGCTTCGACTGAATGTCATTTGAGGCTGCTAGTGCTACTTAACTGCCCCAGGGAGAAAAATTATGCAAGGTGGCTGTGGTGGTGTATGCCTGTAAGCTTAGCGCTTAGGGAGAGGCAAAATAATCGAGTTCCAAGCCAGTTTGGGATACTGTCTTAGGGTTTCCACTGGTGCAGTGAAACATGACCAAAAGCAAGTTGGAGACAGGGCTTCCCAAGTGGAGTCCACCCTTGAAGGAAGTCAGAACAGGAACTTAGGACAAGGGACCAAGAGACAGAAGCTGATGCAGAGCGGGCTGCTTACTGGTTTGCTCCACATGGCCTGTTCAGCCTGCTTTTTAAAGAACCCAGGATGACCAGTCCAGAGATGGCCCCACCCACAATGGACTGGGCCCTCCCCTGTCAATTACGAGTTTAAAAAAAAAAAAAAAATTCTACAGGCCTGCCTACAGCCTGATGTTAATGGAGGCATTTTCTCAATTTAGAGTCCTCCAGTGACTCTATATCTTCTATTCAATTAACATAAAACTAGCTAGCACAGATACACAGTGAGATCCAGTCTTAAACCAACCAGAAAAGAAGACACATTCCGTACCTCTCTGAGCGATTGCTCCAACTCTGTATCTGTCACCCTTCTTCCTCCAATGGGACTGGTACAGAGAGGTACCATAGGCTTCTACCTATTGGACCCTCATCCCTTGCCTATTTATTTTGTAGAGTGCTTGTTTCTTCCCCACTTTGCAGTTCTCTTCCCCTAAAACAACCTGTTTTAGAAATGTTCTCTCTCGGGCTAGATGTGGTGGTATACCCCTTTAATCCCAGCACTCAGGAAGGGCTGATAGATCAAGGTCAGCCTGGTCTAACAACAAGTTTCAGGACAACCAAGGCTACACAGAGAGACCTCATCTGAAAAAAAAAGAAAAGAAAAGAAAAGAAAGAAAAAGAAATGGCCTCTCTTGAGAGCTAGATGTGGTATCTCATGCCCATGACCCCAGCACTTAGGATGCTGAGAGAGTAGGGTTGCCATTAGCTTAAGGCTAGCCTAGGCTACAGAATGGTTCCAACATAAGACTTTTTCTCAAAACAGATAAAAGGGTTTCTTCCTGCTAATTAGGCATCCGAACACCTTGGATTTACTGAGGGCAATCAGGCAAACAATTTATAACATAAAGAAGTGATTTTTTTTTTACATTTTTTTCTTGAGCCCCACCCATTTGGTGACGACACCACAAATGTAAGCTAGTGATGTATGTGCTATTATTATAATAGAGGTTCCCAAACCCTATCTCTCCCTGTTCTCTCCCACATCACCATCTAGGGCCTGTGTTTTCTAGGGCAAGTGGTTTTTTTTTTTTAAAAAAAAGATTTATCCACTTATTATATATAAGTACACTGCTGCTGTCTTCAGATACACCAGAAGAGGGCATCGGATCTTTTTACAGATGGTTGTGAGCCACCATGTGGTCGCTGGGAATTGAACTCAGGACCTCAGGAAGAGCAGTCAGTGCTCTTAACCACTGAGCCATCTCTCCAGCCCATAGTGCAAGTGTTCTATTCATTAGCTATATCCTCAGCTTTTGTTGGTTTTCCAGGCCATGCCTCTCCATTAGGCTCTTTCCTTTCCCCAAGCTATCCCGCTTTCATGCTTGGCAGTCTTTGATGCTCAGTTTCTGCCTTCCTCACCTGATTCTTGGACTTCCGTCTTTGACTCCCTGTGGCCTTGGTATTGTGTAGTCTCAATCAGTCTTGCCGCCCTCCTTAAGAGGTGGACACACAACTGTAGGGAAAGGTATTGCTTTATGAAAGGAATGAAAAAGGCACAGGAGGGGGCTGGAGAGATGGCTCAGTGGTTAAGAGCACTGCCTGTTCTTCCAGAGGTCCTGAGTTCAAATCCCAGCAACCACATGGTGCCTCACAACCATCTGTAGTGGGATCTGATGCCCTCTTCTGGTGTGTTAACAGCGACAGTTAACTCATATACATAAAATAAATAAATCTTAAGAAAAAAAAGTCACAGGAGGAAGAGGAAGGGCTAAGGGAGGAAGGGCATTCCCTCCCTTGGGATACTACTACTGAGAGCTGGAAGCAATGGGGTTTATCCTAATTATCTTTCCTTTTTGTTCTAGTTCCTGACAACTTCTCTTCCCACCTCCCTGCCCCTCACAAATAGAATCAACACATAGTCCTCCACATCAGATCCAGGCAACTGCCAATTTTGCTTATATCCCCGAACCAGAACATTGTGCTTGAGAAGGCCTGCACCTCAGACCTGAGCGGAGGGGCAGTGAAGGAGGAGGAGGGATGTACTACGTTTGATAGGCGGGTGACAAGATGGGTTTCAGTTGGGCAATGCCTGCATGAGACTCAAAGCCCAGAATGAAGCTGAAGAGGAGACGGGTCTGTGTGGGCATGTGTTAGTCAGGGCTCTCTAGAGGAAAAGAATTGATAGAACGCACATAGAATAAAGGGGGTTATTAATCTGACTGACAGGACATGGTCCAGGTACCCAGCCAGGGCTGTCTCACACAGAGGCTAGGAATCTGGGAGTGGCTTGGTCAGTGTCTCAGCATTTCCAAACTGGTGCTGGAGGCCTGGAGGATTCCCAGAGAGCAGTTGGTCTTTTGTCTACACTGGAATCCTAGGGAAGTTGGTCCTAACACCAGTAAAAGAAGCTAGGGGTACAGGATAGATAAACTTGCCAGCCAGAGTGAGGGGAAGCAGGGAGAGAACAGAGTTGTAGAGTTGAGAAGAAACAGGCACAGGGGAAACCAGGATGGGGACACTGAGTACCCACTGGGGAGAGAAGCCGTATGATGAATCCTCTAAACATTCCATCTCAGCATCTTGACTGGCCCCGAGCTCCTAAGAAGGAAGTGGAAATGCAGGCCGGACCTGCTCCTCCTCCTCCTCCTCCCTGCTCCCTGCTTTGTGAATTCTCTGATATTAACAACTTCTTTGACACAGGCCCTGTTACGTAGCCTAGGCTGGCTTCAAATTCATAACCCTCCTATCTCAGCCTCTTGAGTGTTGGGGCTGCAGGCATGTGCCAGCGTCCTGGACTTTCTAACCGTTTTTAGCTTCTCTGGTCCACTTGCCAGCCCTAGGTGTTGACATTGCTTCTTCTCTTCCTGACTACATGCCCACAGATCACGAGTTCTTGGCGCAGGTACCTGTGAAATCCACCAGGGCTGGGTGCTACTTGGGGGCTGGAGGAGGGGCTACTGTGGCCTGTGGAAAGGACGTGTGGTGTGGAGACCAATCGTTTCTTTTGTACTTAATCAGGGGGTTTTAGAGACAAGGCCAGAGAAGTATAATTGAGAGGAAGCCTAAGGGTTCTTAGCACTGGGGCTGTTACTTTAAAAATAGCTGTCAAATAATATTTAGAATATAGTCTTTGTGAATCTGAGGTGAACTGTTTTATCCCGTCCTATTTCAGTTTCTTTATGATTATTTTCATATCCAGTCCAGTTTTCCAACAGGCTAGTGTTAAATTCCAGTAGACACTAGTTCTCCCATTGGGTTTCATACACAGAGGTGCGCTGTGACCATAGTGAGGATTCAAGAGTCGGTGACAACAGCCCTCATATTTAGCTCTGGGAAAGTGATCTGCACAGGAGCCAAAAGGTATGGGAACAAAGTTTCCACAGTATCCTACAGGCAGCTCACTGTGTAAGAAAAGGAGCGTTTGTGTGGAAGCTTACAGGAGGAGCAGCATACTGTTCTTTGCCAGACTTCACACAATACAGAGCTGTATCCCACACATTACAGTCCCCAGGGCCATCAAGGAACTTAACTGGACTATTAGAACTTGTTTTTAAACTTCATTAAAACAACAGCAAGCGTCTGCAGTCGAGACAAGATGCCACAAACCTAGGGGCATTGTTGTGGGCTTTCCCCATTGCAGATAAGAGGGTAGAACAATCGAAATGGGACATTTCTGGATTTGCTCAGGAGGCTTCTCTGAAAAGATTCCTCTTTCCTGGATCTCCTGCAGAGGAAACCCTGGGCTGATGTTTGCTCTTTCGACACAGAGCTGCTGGGAGAGCTGCTGGGAGAGCTGCTGGGAGAGCTGCTGGGAGAACTGCTGGGAGAGCTGCTGGGAGAGCTGCTGGGAGAGCTAGTACTCTCCTTGTGTTAGAGGGAGAGCAAGCCCCAGTTTCTCCTCACTTGCAGAGGCCCAAGTTACCCATTTCTTCCTGTGAACATGACTGTCAATGTGCCTGTCTTTTCTAAGGCAGACTTCAGTCCCAAGGTGGAGTAAAAGGAAACATCGGTTGGTACCCAGGAGGCAGCTCTGAGTGCTAGGAGTGTGACTTGGGGGAGAAAGGTCAGAGCTTTCGTCGGAGGACACCTTGATGAAGCCATGCTTGAGAACCATTGGTCCAACTGGACCTGCAGCCTCACTTCTGTTCCTTCTATGGTTTACAGGTATATCAAAAAATCAGATATAAACCTCCTCTTTCTGAAGAAACTTCAGAGGAAATCCACTTAACGTGGTGGGGGTGATCGGCTGAGAGAAGACAGGGGAAACTGGTCGGGTATAGTATATGAGAGAATTTTTTAAAAGACTTTAAAAAATGTACAACTTTAATCTGCACCTTCAGCTTGTTTTCCACTGTGGTGTGATGTTAGGCCGCTATGGATGTTTTTGCTCAATCCTTCAGGGGTTATGGAGTAATTCTATCCAACAACCAGGACAAAATCAAGTAGAGGTTAAGGGATTTTTTTTCCCCCCAAATTCCACAGCTATTAAAAAGGAAGATGAGCGAAATGTCAAGCTAGTTCCCAGGTCCAACTCTCTTCCCACCTGCAGGTTTTGCCAAACATAAAAGTATCCTTAGTAAATCAAATGAATTTTCTTGTTCTGTTCCTAGGCCTTGAACTGGGAATGCTGGGGGCACCCTATTACTGATTCTTTGAATTGCCCACTACTGTTCCTTCCACTACTTGGCTCCTCCTGGCCTCTGAACCCCGCCCCCGGCCTCTGAACCCCGCCCCTGGCCTCTGGGCCCCGCCCCTGATCTCTGGGCCCCGCCCCTGGCCTCTGCTCTGCTCTACGTCCAAGATGCCCTAGGAGGGAAACAAGACCCCACGTGACTCACCCTTCCGTCATATCTGTATGGCGCTTCCCAGTGGGAAGGGATTCTGGGCTGCCAAAGCTTCTAGCTTTGGGTTGCTGCTGGTTGCGCGGTGTCTGTCAAACGACACTGAGGGGCTGCGCTGCATGTGGCGATCGAGTAGTGTCCTTTATATACCACCGCCTGTCATTGGGCTGTGCCAGGTACATCCACAGCGGTCTATTTCAATGGCCACCTCAGACCTATAGTCTGTGCTTTTCTGTCTAGTGCGTGGACAGCCTCGTCTAGACCCTGAAGCGGAGCAGAGTAGAAGAGTGTAGCTCCTCTGCGCAGCCATTTTGTTGCCAGTGGGAGGGGCAGAGAAAGGCTAGTGAACCGAGAGGTCGCTGTTCCCCACCTACTCAGGGGGGAATTTCTCCATGGTCCTCCTGGGCACTAGGGAGAAGGAAATAGTCCTGGAGAAGTCTCTGCTGCTGTGTAGAGGAGTCCTAGTCTGCTGTACTCCCATTCAGAAGCTTAGTTTAACCTTTCCCCGTCTTCAGACGTACATAACTTTTTGCAGGAGGGATCCGCAGATAACTAAATTGGTTAGGGGTGATTGATACCTGGTTGTCTCTCACGGGTGGACTTTGTCAGCTAGCTAGCTCTATGTGAACAAGAACTAGGAGGTTGTCTTCCTTCTGTAACACCAAAGATGACTTCGTGTCACTGGGGATTCGGGACTGTGTTTTGAGTTGCAAGCCCTTAGTTGAAAGAATTAAGTTTGGGAAAATATTTAGCCTTTATTTTGAAATCTCAACAGAGAGGTACAGCCCTTATTTTAAGATAATTAAAAAGTGAATGCTTAACTGAGGGACCTGTGTCTTCTAACTCTTGTCTCAACAATGCCGTTTCAGTGATGATAAGGTAATGTTTTTAGCAGTAAGGTTGAAGCATTTATTCTTTTACAACAAACAAATAAGTTACTATTCCCAGTTGACTACTAAGGAGATTTATTTGTACATGCACTAAGGGCCTTTTTCCATGGCACAGAATTGAAACCCCAGACATTTTGGACCCATACACCCATGCATGTAACTACTAAAATATACAATATATAGATTTGGAAGTTATCACATAATCTGTATTTTACGTATGTATATAGATTATTTCTGTAAAATAGTTCTCTATATTTTATACATAAAATTATTGAACTGTGTAATACCATTTAGACAGGAAAAGCACATTACATTTTATAGTGTTTAGCAATAATTGCTAGCTATACTCATTATTCATTTTATTAGTTATTATTCATAATTATATTAGCTATTAGTCACTAAGTTATTATTCTATTAAAAGATTTTACTAGGGGGCTAGAAAGATGGTTCAGTGATTAATAGCACTTACTGCTCATGCAGAAGTTCAGTGTCCAGAAACCACATGTTGCAGTTCACAACCACCACCTGTAACTCCAGTTCCGTGGACCCCAGTGTGCTCTTCCGGCCTCCTCAAGTGTTTCATGCATGTGGTTACCATATAGACAAGAAGGCACACACTTATAAGCATTTTTAAAGGATCTTGTCAGCTTTTTTTTTTTAAAGATTTATTTATTATATATGAGTATACTATAGCTGTCTTCAGACACACCAGAAGAGGGCATCAGATTTCATTACAGATGGTTGTGAGCCACCATGTGGTTGCTGGGAATTGAACTCAGGATCTCTGGAAGAGTAGTCAGTGCTCTTAACCACTGAGCCATCTCTCTAGCCCCAGCTATTTCTTCCTTTTCTTTTCTTTTTTTTTTTTTTTTTTTTTTTTTTTTTTTTTTCTGAGCTGGGGACCAACCCAGGGCCTTGCACTTACTAGGCAATAAATGCGTTTATTTTTTTAAGAACAGAAACTTCATTTTAAAAAGTTAGATCATGGGTCTCGTGAGACTGCTTAGTGGTTAAGAGCATTTTCTGCTCTTTAGAGGAACTGGGTTTGGTTTCCAGCACCCACACAGTAGCTCACGACCACTCTTAGTTCCTCTTTCAGGGGACCTGATGTCTTCTGACATCAGGCATGTACATAGTAGACGTGCATTTATGCAAGCAAAAATACTTATACACATAAATAAATCTAAAACTTTCAACTGGAAGGATAGACTAGAATCTGTGTCTGATAACTTACTGGTTGATTTTTTTAAGATTTTAAAAATTAAGGGGTTGGGGATTTAGCTCAGCGGTAGAGCACTTGCCTAGCAAGTGCAAGGCCCTGGGTTCGATCCCCAGCTCCGAAAAAAAAAAAAAGATTTTAAAAATTCTGTGTATACTATATGGGACTATGTACACATGTGTATGGGTACCTGTGGAGGCCAGAGACACCGAATCCCCTGGAGCTGGAGTCAGAGGAGACTGTAAACAGTCAGACATAGACGTGGGGAACTGAACTTGAGTCCTCTGCGAGAGCTGTGAGCACTCTTAACTGCTGAGCCATATCCAGTCCCTAATCTGCTGTTCTAGGATCTCATTCTGTAGCCCAGGCTGGCGTCAAAGTCACTTGTAGCTCAGGCTTGCCTTAAACGGTGTCGCTCCTTCTGCCTTGGCCTCCCGAGAGCTGCCATTCTGAGCCAGAGTAGGTCAGTGCCTCCTGGCTGTGCCCTCCCTGCTAATACTCTTCGTGACTTTATTTTTCCATGGACTTCCATGACTGAGAATCTGTGGTAGAAACATATTGAGGTTTGAATTGGAAATCTGTCTCTTGGGGGGAGGATTTGTGTTTGCTTTGTAGATGCTCCGTGCCCTTAGCAGTCAGTACCAGCAGACACTGTCTGTCGGGAGGTTTTCAGAACGTGTGTGTAGGTAGTACCGACTGGGGCTGTAGAGTCACGTAAAGGCTGGCTGTGAGTGTGATTTCTTTCCCTTCCATCCAGCCTCATTGAGGATGCACTTGGGTTTGGTCCTGTGGTTCAAGTTTCCTGCAGTGGCTCTACTAGATGCTCCACCCTTGATGAGCCCTGAGCTTCCTCCCTGGTGCACATATGGTTTTCAAGCCTTGAGTTCAAGGCTACCGGAATTGAGCATTTGTCCTTGGTGTAAAGACTGCACCACTTGCAGCTCTGATCTCCACCTTTGCCTTGGGCTTCTAAAATCCATCATGTTCTTTCCAGCCCAGCAGTACTTTGAAAACTCTGTGGTATATTTTAATCTAGTATTTGCGGGTGCTGTATTGCAGTCATTCAGACTATCTTGGCTCTTCCCTTTTCAGAACAGAAGTTTTAACTTGCTATTTACTTTTTCGAATATCAAAATGTTTTATTAGCTATGCAAGGGGGTGCGCAACTTCAATCCCAGCACTCAGGAAGCAGAGGCAAGGTGACCATGAAATAAAAATAAATATGTTTGAAAACCAAAAGGCAGGTATAAAAATTATTATTGTATCCACTTTAAGTATATAATTCAGTAGTGTGAAGTAGGTTCATCCCATGCAACTGACCTCCAGAGCTTCTGCACCTCGTCAAACTGCAACTGTGTACCAATTAAAACATCAGCTCTCTATTCCCCACTCCTCCCTAGCCCCGTTTCTGGCAACTGTTGCTCTAATCTCTGCTACTGTCTGATACTGTTGATGCCTCCTGTGAATGAAACTAGCTGTGCCTTCCCATAACTGACATTTCATTTAGCACAGTGTCCTCAGTGTTATCCATGTAGTGACATGGCTGCAGATTTCCTTCCTTTCAAAAATCTTGAGCCATATGCCTTTAACCCCAGTACTTGGGAGATGGAGACAAGCAGGGTCTCTATGGGATCCAGACAACTGATGTTACACAGTGAGCTCCAGGCCAGCCAAGGCTACCCAGTGGGACCCTGTCGCAATGACCCAAACCCCCCCCAAAAAGCTTGAAACTTATATTTCTGGAAGATTGTTTTTTTATTATTTTTAACTGTGCGTATGTTCACATGAGTACAGGTCCCCACAGAGGCCATACGTAAAACATTTCTTGGAGCATAAATTAAATTTTGAACCTTCTGGACTTGGGTGCTGGGAACTGAACTCAAGTCCTCTGGGAGAGTAGAAAGTGCTCTAAAAAACTGAGCCATCTCTCCAGTTCCAATCTTGTATTATTGTAAAGACTTATTTTAAGTGCTTTTTTTAAATATATGAATGAAAAGAAAGATAAAAAGCACACTGGTTTGGGGGTTGTCAAAAAGGATCCGTGGATAAGAACACCTGCCTACCATCAAGCCTTGGGACCTTAGTTCGATCCCTGAGATTTAAATTGTGTAAAGATAGAACTAATTCATTGTCACAAATTATCCTTTGACCCTACATTTGGCCCTCTCTCCCTAAATAAGCAGAATGAAAATCAAAATCAAAACATACTGGTTTGAAAAGAAGTAGTTTCTTCTTAGTGTACAGGGGTTCTGTGTGTACACAGAGAATGTGGATGTTAGCAATACAGTTGCCCCAACAGGGCAGTGAAGCAGAGGGAAATTCAAGTCACTTTTCAAGGACTTATTTAAAAAATGTGTGTGTGTGTGTGTGTGTGTGTGTGTTTGTGAGGTCAGAATACAACTTGTAGGAGTCGGTTCTAGCTTCCTACCTCCTGGTTCCCAGGGATCAAATTCAGGTCATTGAGTTGACAGCAGGGGTCTGGAGAGATGGCTCAGTGGTTAAGAGCACTGAATGCTCTTCCAGAGGTCCTGAGTTCAATTCCCAGCACCCACATGGAGTTGACAGCAGGAACCGTTACTTAACTAAGCCATCTTAATGACTCTCAAAGACTTGCTCGTTGAAAAAACACTTAAAAACCCAGAGGATCTTGTCACAGATGTGTGGTATACAGGTGGCCAACAGAGAGTGGAAGTCTCTGCTTTTCCCTTGGGAACTGTCTTAGTTACTGTTCTATGGCTTTGAAGAGACACCATGGCCAACGCAACTCATAAAAGGATTTAATTGAGAGCTTGCTTATAAATGGCAGGAGGCATGGTGGCAGGCAGGCACAGGTCTGAGAGTTTACAACCTTCCCAATTTACAGGCAGGAAGGCAGAGACAGAGAAACTGGGCCTGGAATGGGCTTGGAAACCACAAATCCATCTCCCAGTGACACACTTCCTGCAAGACCACTCCTCTTCTACACCTACTTCCTAATCCTTCCCAAACATTCCCCACCCTGGTGACCTCATATTCAAATACATGAGCCTAAGGGGTCCATTCTCATTCAATACACCACAGGGACCCTCTATTTTATAAAGCCTGTCTGAAGAAGGTGGCCCATGGTTCTGGTCCTATTAGTAAGGGATACTTTGTTCTCAAAATGATGTGAAAACTTAATAGCAATTCATAATTGTATCTAGAGTAACCCCATCATCATGGCCAGGTTAAGAAAGAGAAAACCCATTAGTTCCTTTGTTGAGACTTATTCGATAAGACTCTATGGAATCGCCAACATTCAGTGCTTTGATTTACCAAATGGCTGTTTTACATCATTCAGCCTAGTAGAATTCTGTGACTATTTTCCTTCATCTATCTGAATAAATTATTCTTTACTTTTTAAAAAATTTATTTTTATCATATGTGCATTGGTATTTGCCTCTGTGTGTGTGTGTGTGTGTGTGTGTGTGTGTGTGTGTGTGTGTGTGTGTTGTGTGTATGATGTACATCTGGGTTAAGGATGTCGGTCGGATTCCCTGGAACTGGAGTTACAGACAGTTGTGAGCTGCCGTGTGGGTGCTGGGAATTGAACCTGGGTCCTCTGGAAGAGCAGCCAGTGCTCTTAACTGCTGAGCTGTCTCTCCAGCACTACTCTCTACTTCTTATAACAAAAGCACTACCTGGCAGCTAAAGGTGCCTGCAGTTGATGCAAATAGATCAGGATTTGGATCCCTGCCCGTTGGCTACGTAGTTGTGTGGACTGAGGCGCTTTGTGGGAGCTCCCGCCCTGTATCATGCATATCAGAGCCAGACTTCTCCCAGAGGGCTGCTGTGCATTGAAAAGAAATAAGCTATAAAATGTTAAGCATGATCCCTGGCATGTAGTAATTTCTCACACTGTACTTTATTATTACTCCCCAAAACAGGAACGATAGCATGTTAAGGTAAAGTGACATTAAGTCATGTGTCTTAGCTCGCTTTCCTGCTGCCGTGATAAAACACCCCAACAAAAACCGTTCAAAAGAGAGAGGGTTTATTCTGGCTCAGTGGCCAAGGGTGCACATAGTTCATCATGGCAGGGAACTCAAGGCTACAGGCGCTTGAGGTAGCTGGCCGCATCACATCCACAATCAGGAAGCAGACGAGGATGGATGACGTCGTGTTCCACCTCCATCACGTACAGTCAAGTACACCCATGTAGGGAATGGTCCTGCCCACCGTTGAGATGAATATAGGCTTAGATTTTTTTCAAAACCTACTTTAATAAGGGTTCTTAAGCCTCCCTTCTAGCCCACCAACCAAAGGTAGGGGGGAAAGATGGTTAATAGGACAGAAGGATGTGGGGTTGGGGATTTAGCTCAGTGGTAGAGCGCTTGCCTAGCAAGCTCAAGGCCCTGGGTTCGGTCCCCAGCTCCGAGAAAAAAAAAAAAGAAAGAAAGAGAACAGAAGGATGTGGACCTGTTTGGAAGTGGTTCTCTGGGGTGATTCCAGTCTTCATTGTCAGGATATCATCAGTCCAGCCAAAACATCAAACAGTAGCAGTGGCTCGATCCAGAAGAAACCACTAGCTCCACGGAATGGGCAGGAGTCCAAGGAAGCATTAAGAAACAGCTCGAACACCATGAGTTCTTTGGCACACTTTTCTCCACAGTCACAGCAAGCAGCATCAGCAGAGACCAGCAGAGTGATGTACCACTGCAACAGCACGGTCCAATGTCCGTCAGATTCCATTTATAATCGTTCCAAACATGACACATCCTCTCAAGGGTCCGCCTCAGTAAAACATCCTCTCACCAGACAACGTCCAGAAAATCATCACATTACATAACTGAGTCTCCAAAGAAACCAGAAATGTCCACTTCAGATGGGTCTTCACACATCGATTCTCATACTCATCCTCCACACCCACTATCACTAACCTTTACCTGATTATTCCATGATGAGGAATAGCTCCTGGCTGATTCTAGATTCTAGCAAGTCAACAATTAACACTATTACAGCACATTAAGGTGAGGTGATATCAAATAGTGAGGTTGGCCTCATGTCCTCCATTCCCCCGCTGTCCTAAACTGGAATATTCAAGCAGCAAAGCAAGGGGGGACCACTGTGGTAAACGGGTCTGTGGTCCAGCCCATGCTCTCCTTTCTAGATTATGTGTCCCCTAAGGATAGAGGTGTTAGAATGGCATGTCAGTGCTGAATACTCAGACTTCAGGACAGAAGGCCATTTACTGGAAGGGACAAATGACTGACATAATTTTCGAGTTTTCTATTTTGTCTGGAAATTATCTGGCTTCTGCATGCTGCATTTACTGTGTAGCAGATAGTTGAAAATGAAAGGTTCGTGTCGTAATTTTAAAATTAAACACATCCAGCCTAATTGTGGTGGTACACACCTTTAATCCCAGCACTCAGGGAGGCAGAGCTAGCTGGATCTTTGTGAGTTTGAGGCCAGCCTGGTCTATAAAATGAGTTCCAGGGCAGCCAGGGCTAATAGTGAAACCCTGGCTCAACAAACCAAAAATAAATAAATTAAAAGAATAAAAATCAAGCACATCCCATGGATCCTCACACCAGGCACTCATCGGTGTTTAACAAACAGTGGGAGTTGGTGAGTCCAGTCACAGTGAAGGTTTGGGAACATCTACTCCTCACTGCTGTAAGGACACTTCTCAAAGGCGAGAGCTCGGAAACGAGGGAGTGAAAGAACCAGAGGCATGCTGGGTCACAGTCAGCTCACGGTCTCATTATGGAGCAGGGATGGCTTTTCTTGATGAGGGACTACACACCGACCTGGAACTTACATTCATACACTGAAGGATCAGAGAGGCAGTGCCCAGCTGGCCTGGGTTTGGTTTGCCTTTGTGCTTCCTGTGTGACCCCTACAATAATGAACATTGTATTGGAAAACTGTCACATTCTCTTGATCTTTGTCTTAGTCAGGGTTTCTATTCCTGAACAAACATTATGAACAAGAAACAAGTTAGGGATGAAAGGGTTTATTCAGCCTACACTTCCACACTGCTGTTCATCACCAAAGGAAGTCAGGACAGGAACTCACACAGGGCAGGAAGTTGGAGGCAGGAACTGATGCAGAGGCCATGGAAGGGTGTTGCTTACTGGCTTGCTTCCCCTGGCTTGTTCAGTTTGTTTTCTTATAGAACCCAAGACCACCAGCCCAAGGATGGCACCATCCACAATGGGCTGGGCCCTCCCACCCTTGATCACTAATGTGAAAAGGCTTTACAGCTGGGTTTCATGGAAGCATTTCTTCAAGGGAGGTCCTTTCTCTTTGGTAACTCCAGCTTGTGCCAAGTTGGCACACAAAACCAGCCAGTAACAGTCTTAGTTATGTTTTTATTTCTGCGAAGAGACACCACGACCAAGGCAACTTATAAAAGAAAGCTCTTCACTTGGAGCCTGATGACAGTTTCAGAATGTCACTAGAGTCCATGACCACCACCATGGGGAGCATGGCAGCAGGCAGTCAGGCACGGCCCAGGGAGTGGCACTATTGGGAGGTATGGCCTTGTTGGAGAAAGTGAGTCACTGTGTGGGTGGGTTTTGAAACCCTTCTTCTAGCTGCCTGGAAGCCAGTCTTCTCCTGTTTGCCTTCAGCAAAAGCTGTAGACCCCTCAGCTCCTCCAGTGACATGCCTTCCTGGACACTGCTGTGTGCTCCCTGATGAGATGATACTGGACTGAACCTCAGAACCAACCAGTAAGCCAGCCCCAATTAAATGTTGTCCTTTATAAGAATTGCCTCAGTCATGGTGTCTCTTCGCAGAAATGAAATCCCTAACTAGGGCAGGGGTCATTCTTACTAAAACCACCGTATGTTTTGATCTCACTGAGAAGCTTGGTCTGGAAACAGGGTTGAACTCCACCTATATTTCAATAGATTTGTCTCAAAGTGTCCTCCATGGCCATTTATCTTGGCATGAATTGGCCCCTCTTGCCTCTGTGACACAAAGGAAAAAACAACAGCAAGCATCTAAGAGTGTTTAAAACATTGTGATCTTGAGAACAGCTGTGGTAAGCCATTTCCAGGAAGGCTGATTATTGTTTATCCCTTAATATGGGAGTGTCATCCATGGCAATTGGAAGCCAGAACCTCAGCCATGAGAAGCTCATCTGTGAAAAGAAAGCTCTCAGTTGCCAACTGTGGCTGACCGCCTCAGTTTCTCCAGTTGGATTGATTTGATGATTTTTTTTTAAGATTTATTTTTTTTTATGTATATGAGTTCTGTCGCTGTCTTCAGACACACCAGAAGAGAGGGCATCAGATCCCATCACAGATGGTTGTGAGCCACCATGTGGTTGCTAGGAATTGAACTCAGGACCTCTGGAAGAGCAGTCAGTGCTCTTAACCACTGAGCCATCTCTCCAGCCTCCTGATGTTTTCTATCTGTCATTTGCAGCTTATTCATTTACTTGGTGACCTCACCCAAAGGACACTGCTGTACCCGTAGACCCCTGATTTGCTCGAACTGGCTGCCTCAATGAGCCTCTAGTTGATTTCTGGCAGATGATCATAGGTGCCCAATTTGATAGTGTTTTGCTGTCTGTCCACTGATTCTGTCTACTATTTATTCTTTTATTTCATTTGCTATATTTTTAATAAACTAATTCATTAAAAACCAAAAACATGTCTGTTGAAGATCATTCTTCAGACCACACACAACACTTTAAGAGTCCTTTGAACTTTCTCTGTTTCCTGTTTGAGGTAATTAGTGTTAAAATCATTAGAACAATACATACAGAGCCAGTGAAATATCCCACACCTTAAAATCCTTTTGAAATGACCACATTTGTTTTAAAATCTTAAACTTTCAGGAACCATTCAGGTTAAGGGAAAGTTATTTGGAAAATGATGTGGGGGAAATTTGGGCCTCTTGGTTACTTTTCTAATCCTACCTGATTGCATTTAAACAGACCCCAGAGAAGGAGCCAAGAGTTCAGACCTAAGATCTAGCCAGGTTGTAGTCACCAGCGTTTGATGACAGCCACAGGAAAGTTGACAGGCAACTGGTTCCTGTAACCCAGGCTGTAGGTGCTACATGGCTACTGACCCTGTCCTTTCTAAGGCAGACTTCAGTCTCAAGATGGAATATGAGGAAAACATCGGTTGGTACCCAGGAGGCAGCTCTGAGTGCTGGGAGTGTGACTTGGGGGAGAAAGGTCAGAGCTTCCTTTGGTGGACACCTTGATGAAGCCATGCTTGAGAACCATTGGTCCAACTGGACCTGCAGCCTCACTTCTGCTCCCTTCTATGGTTTAGACACATATCAAACAACATGATATGAGCTTCCTCTTTCTGAAGTAATTTCAGAGGAAATCCCACCTAGTGAGTTCAAATTCCCTTAGAGCATGGTCCAGGGGGTAGGGAAGGACAAGACCCATTAGAATTCAGTTTTCTGGCTGTCCTGGTGATACCAGCCTATAATCCCTTCACTCAGGAGCTTTCCCTCAGAGTTTGGGACTCCAGGGAAGTGGGGGCTACATAGGAGACATTATCTATTAAAACCAGTTCCTAAATACACATCTTTGATTTGCACCTTCAGTTTGGTTATCACTGATGTGCAAAGGCTTCCATGAGAGGCTTTTGCTCAACTCTCTGGGGTTCTGGAAGAAACAGCAATTGTATCCACGAACCTGGACAAAGTCAGGCAGACGTTAAGGGATATTTCACCCCCAAATCCCACAGTTATTATGGAGGAAGATGAGTCAAACTTCAAATGTTTACAGTCTAGACTTTTCAGACTCCTTCACTCCTGTCACCTCCAGCTACCAGCTGTGAAAACAGCCAGTCCTTCTGGGCTGGCTTACTCCACCCAACATTTGAGTTCTCTTTGCCTTGCAATTTCCCCCACTCGGCTCGCCCCTGTGACCTACAGGTGGAAGGGAAAAGGGAAGTCATCCCAGGACTTGGCCCAGTGGATCGAGTGTCAGCTTCCAGCACGGAGAGATGAGGGTTTAGCTCTCAGGCTATCTATCTATAATTAGCCAAGTGGGGGCACTGCTGGGATCTGTACACAGCAGTCCTAAGCAGACTGGGAACTCAAGTGAGGGCAAGCAGAAGCCTGCTGTCTCCTGCCTGGGATTAAAAGAAAACAAGTAAAGCAGGGGTTGATCCTGGGGCAGGGGTTGATCCTGGGCCAGATGGCTACAGGTGTTCGCGGTTCTGTGGCACTTGGTAAACCCTATAGTTAGTTAGCGCCATATAGCCCACTATTCCAAATTAGTGTGTCACCAGGTGGACCGAGGGGCTGACAGCTGAATTGAAGACGGTTCTGTTATTTCTGAGTGCAGCACAGGCAGACTTCTCTCATGCCTGGTCAGTCACCTGCAGCAACCACACAGGCCTGAGTCGTGAGCTTCTGGAAGATGACAAGCCTTT
This sequence comes from Rattus rattus, assembly GCF_011064425.1. Taxonomy (NCBI): domain Eukaryota; kingdom Metazoa; phylum Chordata; class Mammalia; order Rodentia; family Muridae; genus Rattus; species Rattus rattus. The sequence continues at coordinate 72,419,254 of NC_046165.1, forward strand.
CCTCAGACTTGGAGCATGTCTCCCTTCCCATCCAGAAGGACAATCTCGAATCGCCTGTGCCTGCCCGAAGAACCTCCTCCCGGTCTCCCTCTTCCGATGAGGATCCAGGCTTGCTTTCCTTTTCCCTGGCAGAGTGTAACCCACCTAGCCCCTTGGTTTCAGGAAACCTTCCCTTTCCAGCTTCAGCCCCAGAGAAAGGGAAGAAACAGGACGACAGCGACGACTCAGCGGAGCCTGAGATGCTGTGCAGCGTGGAGCACCCCTGCCAGTTCTTCGCTGAAGCACAGAGACTGCGGGAACAGAAGTTGTTGCTGGATGAAGAGGTGACAGTAAGGGGACAGGTATATGGGGTACACCGGGTGATCTTGGCTGCAATTAGCAGACTCTTCCGAGGCAGGCTGCTGGAAGGCGGAGGACAGCAGCCTGGCTTCAGCCTCGATGTGACCCCGAGGGGCTGGGAGGCTGCGCTGACCTTTGCCTACCAGGGGGTGCTGGGCCCCGCCCCACAGGACGAAGTGCTGGCTGCTGCAAAGGCGCTGGGAGCTCCCCGGGTGAAGATCGCAGCCCAGCTGAGGACAGAAGGGCTTGGTAAAGTCAGGGAAGATGAAAAGAAGCTCACCCAGGCAGAGGAGCTGAGGGAGAATCTACACAGCATTGAGCGCCTCTATCGAGAAGGCATCGGGTGCGACTTGGAGCTGGAGGCAGAGGGCTACCGCCTGCAGGGTGAGGGTCTGTGAGGCAACTGCCAAGAATGCATGTCTCAGGGTTTTGTTTGTTTTGCGGTGCTAGGGATGGAACCTAAGACCTTACTTCCACTCTATCACGGAGCCACACCCCCCAGCCCTGCAAAATAGTTTTGTATCATTGCTCCAGCGAGAATGTCCTTTTTGGACACTTTCCAGCGCCACCAAGAAATGCACATGCGCAGTTGAATTGTTTTCCTAAACGCCTGGACAGATTTGAACTGATGGTTCAGGCACTTTTTTTTTTTTTGTCCCCTGCCCAGTAGCTAGAATTTCCAGCCAGATGGCTAGGGCTTAGAGTACAGTCCGTGGCAGCAAAACAAGGAGAAAGAGACTGACTCAAACAAATTAGCTAGAGCCTCTTGGCATCTACTCAGCAAAGGGCAGCAGAGGCAAGCAGTACCAGTCTCCCAGTCTGTCCTTTCTCCTAGGTGTGTTTGACTCTGGCAGCAGACTCCAGTCTACTTCCTCTGTATAGTTGTTCCCCATTCAGTTATACCAAGATATGTCTGACCTGGGAGATGGGGTCTGTCTGAGACACAACAAAGCTCAAAGTTGCAGCATATGTGCTTAGAGATTACCTAGTTCGGGGCTGATAATTTTCAAGTGAAGAAACCAGGCAATGTGCAGTGGCTCCTGTCTGTAATTCCAGCACTAAGGAGACTGAACAAGAGGACTGCCACGAGTTCGAGGCCAGACTGTGCTACATAGACCAGCCTGTGCTACATAGACTAGCCTGTGCTACATAGACTAGCCTGTGCTACATAGGCCAGCCTGTGCTACATAGGCCAGTGTGGACTACATTGTGAGTTTCCTATCTCACAAACCAAAGTGAAAAAGGAAAGAAAAAAGAAATCTAGTAGTGCCTGGTGGCCTATACCTGTAACACTTAGGAGGCTGAGAAAGGAGGGTTGGCACGAGTTCAAGGCCAGCCTAGGCTGACTCCAAAACTTGCCCAGCAGTCACACTAATTAGTGCTTAGTGAGGGTACGCTAAAGGAACGCCATCCCTAAAGGTTTTCTACTTTTCCTGTAGCACTAGCAAGAATGTGATGTTTAACACTTCAGAATAGCTACGACATTCTCACTGAGGAATGAATTTAAAACATATTCATTCATATCGCTGTGTGGGAGCCCATCACTTTAATCTTAGGCTCCAGTGACGAGTCAGGGGGAGATCCCAAGTGGCTGTGAGCTTTTTACAATCGAGTCTCAGATTAAAAATGTTGGTTGGTGATAGGAAAGCTGAGCTGGTTTTCCCAGAATGCGGTTTTTCCCAGACAACATAGAAGTGGAAGCTGTAACTGACATTGGCTATTTGGGAAGCACCAGACCACAATGACTGCTTATATACAAAAAAAATAAATAAATAAATAAGAGGAAACATTATTAGTACCCCCTTGACAGGTACACAGTCCACAGCTGGTCCAAAGAGCATAGAATTTATACAAATCATGGGGAACATGGAGGCCTAAGGCTTTCTGAGATAGTTACTAGCAGAGGGTTCTTCTTTCTATAGTGAAACACTTCTTCTTCTTTTTTTTTTTTTTTTTTAAAGATTTATTTTATTTACTATATGTGAGTACACTGCAGCTGTCTTCAACACACCAGAAAAAAGGGCATCAGACCTCATTACAGATGGTTGTGAGCCACCATGTGGTTGCTGGATTTGAACTCAGGACCTCTGGAAGAGTGTGCTTACTGAGCCATCTCTCCAGCCCAGTGAAACACTTCTAACACAGAGCAAAAATTACCACAAGCATTCATCACAGTGGCTTAACAATTAACGTGCTACCATGTCCATTTCCTCTCCTTATTTCTAGTTGGCATCTTCTTGAGGGATACGTGTTTTAAAACAAAGGAGAGGCTAGAGAGATGACTTGTGCTTCAAAGCTCTATCCAGTCTTCCAGAGGACACAAGTTCAGTTCTCATCAACCATACCGGACACATCACAACCATCCGGCCTTCTTGGGAACCCACACTCCTGTGCACATATCCACCACACACACACACACACATAAACATAATTGAAATAATAAAAATATCTTTTGAAAGAATATTTGAGGGCTGGAAAGATGGCTCAGTGGTTAAGAGCACTGGCTGCTCTTCCAGAGGACCTGAGTTCAATTCCCAGCAACCACATGGTGGCTCACAACCATCTGTAGTGGGATCTGATGCCCTCTGCTGGTGTGTCTGAAGAGAGCATTAGTGTACTCACATATATAAAATAAATGACATCTTTTAAAAATTTTATTTTAAGAAAGGATATTTGAGCTTTTGATATATATATATATATATATATATATATATATATATATATATATATAAAATTTTGATAAAGAATCTCACTGAGTTCCCCAGGTTAGTCTTGAGTGCATTCTGCAGCCCAGGCAGGCTTTGACCTTACTACCCTCTTGCATTAGCCTCTAGGTAACTAGGGTTACAAAACCTTAGACACAAAGCACAACCCTATTTTTAAAAACTCATCTACACTTAAAAAATTTTTACATTTAATTATTCATGTGTGTAGAGAGTGTGTGTATGGGGTTGGGATTTAGCTCAGTGGTAGTGCGCTTGCCTAGCAAGCAAGGCCCTGGGTTCAGTCCCCAGCTCTGAAAAAAAAAAAAAAAAGGAAAAAAAGGAGAGTGTGTGTATGTGAACAGCAGGACATTATAGCACTCCTGTGCTTGTGTGCAGTCAAAGGACAGCTTGCCGGAAGCGGCCCTCGCCTTCCACTACATGGGCCCCGCAGTCAGACAATTTCCCTACCCACTGAGCCATCTGCCCCGTTTGCTTCTTTTTTCTTTTCTTATTTGATTTATTTTATGTATACATGAGTGCCTGCATGTAAGCCATGCACCACATGTGTGCCCGGTGCCTGCCGAGGCTAAAAGAGGATGTCCAATCCCCTGGAACTGGGCCTACAGGTGATTGTAAGCTGCCAGGTGAGTGCTGGAAACCAGAAGCGTGGTCTCAGCAAGAGCAGCGAATATGCCACTGCGGCCGGCATGGGTAGAGCCATCTGACAGGTTGGCCGATGCTCTGACTCGTGAATCTACGAGTGGAAAACCCTTACTTTGTAAACACAATGCAGCGATGCCTCTGTAAGCTGCACTTTGCTCGATTCCGTTTATTTTGTGACCTCCGTTAGCAGATGCTCTCTGTGGGATTTTTCTCAGCTTGATTCACTAAGACTGTCTTTCTAACGGACAGGAACCTACAACACCAGTGTCCTCCAGACATGAACAGGAGAATAATACTGGGTACTTGAAAATGTCAAAATCAAGTCTGAGGATGGTAGCTCGTGTCAGTGAGTTCCAGGCTAGCCAACGCTACATCGTGAGATCCTGTCTCCAAAAAACAGAGAAAGAAGGAGAAAGAGAGAAAGGTGTTAGAGCAGAGAGTCCCTAGGTCACTATTTAGAATCATAATCCAAGGAGGGCAGGGAGGGGTCTGAAAGCTGCTCTTTGCTTGTTTATCTGTTGTGGTACCAGGGGTGGAATCCGGGCTTTGCACACACCAGACAGGTGCTATACCACAAGACTACATTCCCAGCATTCCATGCTTCGAGCGTTCTATGCTATTCCAATGTGTACCGCGGCTTGGCCTATGACGGGTGACGGGATCCAAGCTGTGAGTTAGGACTGTAGTTAGCTGTCTTGCAAGTCTTGGTTTCCTCTGCTTCCTCTCTATTGCAGTGCACCGAGTAGCCCTGGCCTGTGGCAGTGAGTTCTTTGGGGCCATGCTTCTGAGTGGGATGAGGGAATCCCAGGGCACAAAGGTGTCTCTGCGTACCATCTCTTCCCAAGACCTGAGACTCCTCGTTTCTTTCGCCTACACTGGAGTTGTGCGAGAAAGATGGCCAGGATTGCTAAGAGCTGCCCAGGCTGCTTTGCAATACCAAAGCTCTTCCTGCCTGGATTTATGTCAGAGAGCCTTGGCACAAAGCCTCTGCCCTGCCCTCTGCCTAGCGTTGTTCCCTATGATTGAAGCCCCTGGCTTGGAGAAAGTCTGGAAGAAGGCCCATCATTACCTCCTCACTCACCTGCCTGCTGTGGCTTCGTGCCCTGCCTTCCCGTCATTGCCGGTCACATGCCTGGCTGAGCTCCTGGATAGCGATGAACTCCACGTACAAGAAGAGTTTGAGGCTTTCGCAGCTGCACGGTGTTGGCTGGCTGCCAACCCTGAGACCCAGGAGTCAGAGGCCAAGGCCCTGCTGCGATGTGTCCGCTTCGGCCGCATGTCTACCAGAGAGCTGCGAAAGGTGCGGGCGGCTGGGCTCCCCGAACCCCTGCAGCCTGATCTGCTGTACCAGCTGATGGTGGAAGCCGAAGTTCCAGGTCAAGAGAGGTGGAGGGAGCCTGACCAAGCCCTGGTGGTGATTGGTGGGGATGGGCTTAGACCTGACATGGACCGAAGAAAGCCATCTTGCAAAGTGTGGTGGGCCCGGGCTTTTCACTGCGGCATGGGTCTGGTACGAACTGTGGAGTGGTGCCGGCTGCCTAATTTGCCTGCCCCAGGGCGCTTCCGGCACGGAGCTGCGAGTCTAACAGGAAGTGAACTCTATGTGTGCGGGGGACAGAATTTCTACAGCCCCACCAACACCCTGGCTTCAACTCTCAGGTATCTGTAGCAGGCAAGAGAAATTGCTAATGTAGCCAGCCACAGACTCCCAGAGTCACCCTCTTCATCTCTTGTCCCATTGTGTCCAGGTGGAGTTCCAGTCAAGAAGACTGGGAGGAGATGGCACCTTTGTGCCAGGCTCGGAGCTTCTTCCCTTTGGTGGTATTTGATGGACAGCTTTACGTCCTGGGTGGACGAGACAACGGTGTTGCCCTTAATTCTGTTGAGACCTATAACCCTGAGCTCAATGTCTGGAGGTAAGCAGGCAAAGGGACAATGAGGAGAAACTAGATTTGGAGTTGGGCGTGGTGGCACACACCTAGAGCTGCTGAGGTGGGAGCCTCAGCTACCTATTAAGATCTGGCTCAAGGGGCTGGGGATTTAGCTCAGTGGTGAGCGCTTACCTAGGGAGCGCAAGGCCCTGGTTGGTCCCCAGCTCCAAAAAAAAAGAACAAAAAAAAAAAAAAAAAAAAAAAAAAAAAAAAGAACGATCTGGCTCAAAACGAAATAGATTGAAATAAAGTTGAGCGTCCTGGTTGCCTGATCGCATGTTCTGTTCTCCCTTAGGCCAGCGCCTGCTCTGCCAGCCCCATGCTTTGCCCACGCAGCTGCAATCCTTGAGGGCCGGTTGTATGTAAGCGGTGGCTGCAGTGGGACTGGACAGTACCTGGACTCACTGATACACTACGACCCCAAACTTAAGAAGCCTGGGACACTTCTGAGCCCAATGGGAGTTGCCCGGGCTAGCCATGTGATGGCCGCACTGGGTGGAAAGTTGTATGTGGCAGGTGGAATAGGTGACACTGGCGACCTACTAAGCTTTGAGGCCTATGAGCCAAAGACTGATAGCTGGACTCACCTGGCATCCTTGCCCTCCCCGCACGTGGGAGCTGCGGGGGCTGTGCTACAGGGGGAGCTACTGGTGCTAGGGGGCTACAGCCACCGTACTTATGCCATCTCCCACCTTGTTCATGCCTACTGCCCTGGTCTGGACCGCTGGCTGTGCCTGGGAACTCTGCCAAGGCCTCGGGCCGAGATGCCTGCCTGCGTCTTGACATTGTCCAGTGTGCAGCACAGAGCTTTGGTTCCCACTCAGCACCAAAACAAACCCGCTGGGTGACCGAGGATCGGCAGGGTGCGAGGGAGGAAGGAATAAGCAACGTCACCACAAAAGGACAGGAGTTATGAGAGGATAAGGTCTGACTTGCTTGTTTACTTTCTAAAATTACTATTATTAGGAAGGTCCTTCCTATTGTAGCTCAGGCTGGCCTTGAACTTGATATGTAGCTGGGGCTGGCTTCAAACTCAAAGTCTCCTGAGTGCTAGGATTGCATGCACTACCCCACCTTGATTGAAAGGCATGACGATGATGGTGATGATGATGATGATGATGATGATGATGATGATGATGATGATGATGACGGTGATGATAATGATGATGATGGTGATGATCAACAGGGTCTCTTGTATCCCAGGCTGGCTTAAAACTCCCGATGTAGTCAAGGAGGACCCTGGGCTCCTGATCCTTCTGCCTCCACCTTGAAAGAGCTGGGATCACAGGCTAATAGCATCACCCCTGATTTGTGCTGGTGATCAAACTCAGAACTGCCTGCACCCAAAGTAGGTATTCTGCCTACTTATCTCTATCCTTAACCTTAAAAGAAGGCTTTATTTTTTTTGTTTACTTGTTTTGTTTTTAATTGCTTAATATTTATTTTATGGATATGGGTGTTTTACTTGCATATATGTTATCTGGTGCCTGCAGAGGCCAGAAGAGGACACCAGATCCTCTGGAACCGGAGTTACAGATGGTTGTGAGCAACAGTGTGGATGCTTGAGACTGAACCCTAGTCCTGGGGGAGAGGAAGCCACTGAGCCCTCTCTGCAGCCCCTTATTTTGTGATTTGAGGCAGTCTCATTATGTAGAGCAGAAGAGAAGGCTTTTTGTTCTTGATGGTATTTTACTCCACGCTGGATCTCGAAGCTCATAAACCGCTTTTGTATATGATCTGTACTAAGAAAAGGGTGCATCTGGAACTCCTGGGAAGTGGCCTTGGAGAAAAGATTGACAGGTAAATACTTGGGTACCAGAGGCAACCAGGAAGAACTCCACAAGAATTAAAGAAGAATTTTTGGTGAAAAAAGTATAGTTAGCTGGGAGCTAAAAGTGGAGCTCATTGGTTGAGTATCTACTGGGCATGCATAAGGTTCTAGTTCTATCATCTCTGGAATACAAAAAGAGTTAAAAACAAAACAAGCAAACAAAACCCCCAAACTTCAGTAGTCAAAATCTAGGGGCCAGGAAAACACTGGGACAATTTGGAAATTGATAGAGGAGTTTGGAGGGAACCAAATAGTCCTCCCTTCTTAGCAAACAGACCTTCCTTTCTGGGCAGACAGTCCTCCCTTTCTTGGCACTTGGCATTTTATCCTCCTGCCTTCAGGATAGCTACATTCTCCTAATGATATTCTTTCTTAGCTGTTTGTAGGCCCTGCCTTGGCTCCTGTGGAGTCTTTTGGGTCCCGCTTGAGACAGAAATCCCCTTTAGGTCTAGACATGGCGGTGTACACTGGGAATCCTGGCACTTGAAGGGTAGGGGCGGAAGGGCCAGGACTTGAAACTGTTTCAAGTAAACCAAACCAAACCCAACAGAACAAACAAACACCAAATCTCCCATTTCGTGCACAGCACAGGGACCGGAAGCCAGGCAGGTCTACCAGGGCGAGGTGGGAGTACTCAAGGGGTCAGGGAGGAGAAAGACCAAGGCCAAGCAGAGAGCATCTGTGGTAGAACATGGAAAGAATGAGGTTGAGAAGGAGGAAGCATCCACTCAAATGTCGTTCCTTCCCTTTGGATGAACTCAAGAACCAGGACTAGAAAAGGGACACTGTCTGAGGTCCCATGGGATCAAGATGAAGGGAAAACATGGCAGGAGTGAAAGATAAAGGAAAGCAGTTGGGACAGAAGTTTCTTCTTGTCACCCTCTTCCCCTTCACATTATTTTGAACCTGTTTCCCTCTGTTCTTTGTTTAGGTTTTTGTTTATTTGTTGTTGTTTTACACACAAGGTCTCCTGTACCCTAGGCTGGCCTCAAACTCCTCGTGTAGCTGAGGGCGTCCTTGAACTCATGATCCTCCTGCTTCCAACACCAGAGTCCTGGGACTACAGGCATGGTCCACCATGTTGGGCTAAATGTCTATTTTAAAGATAGGCAAGGAATACAGTCGAAAATTAGCAACAGAAAAAAAAAAAACAAGATTGAAAAAGAAAAGGAAGAAGGAAATTGGGGGGGTGTGCTTTTTGTTTGTGATTTGTTTATAAAGATGAGCTTAAATAAAGGTTTCACATGGACAAAATCATTCTTGTCTGAATGTCTCTCCTATGAACAGCATTCACAAAGTCCCTGTAATTTGGCTTCTGTACGATCATTCTCTGAAACTCCTCTCCATTCACTGTTACTTCACCAAGGAGCCAAGCGTGGCCACCCCCATTGCCCCCATCTTTCTTCAGGGTCTGACTGGGAACTGAGTCTCCTCCTAAAACTGTCTCTTCTCCTGGCTCCAGAGGCAGCAGAACCTCCTAGGTGAGCTTTCCATCCTTCTCTGATCCAGAGGGCCGAGATCCTTCCCCAGGGGTGTGTGGTTTTGTCCCAGGCGAAGCTGTCATAAAGGTTTGAAAACCATGCTCCCAACACTGCCGGTAAGGGCATGACTTTTCTGGACAGAACACAGCTGCTGCTCAAATAAACTCACATGGCCTCTCACTGTATGCACAAGACCTGCATAAGGTCAAGCCAGACAAAAACTCCAGCAAAAGGAGGGAGGGTCTCACAAGATAACGCCCCAGGCTGGGTAGCTATCAACTGATAGATGCTGGGGATGGGAGAATGAAGCCTTTTTTCCCCACTGCATTTGTCTCTCTGTTTGTCTGTCCTTCCATCCATCCATCTTTCTATCATCTATCTATGCATATATGTATGTGTATGTACAAGTGCAATTATCGCAACACTTGATGAAGGTCAGAGGACAACTTACAGAATCAATTTTTCCCTTTTATGTGGGTCGCAGAGATCACTCTCAGGCTTGGTGGCAAGCCCCCTTATACACTGAGCCATCTTGCTGGCCCACTTTTTTTTTTTTGTTTTTGTTCTTTTTTTCGGAGCTGGGGACCGAACCCAGGGCCTTGCGCTTCCTAGGCAAGCGCTCTAACACTGAGCTAAATCCCCAACCCCTCACTTTTTTTTTTTTTTAATTAAAATTTATTTATTATTATGAGGGTGTGTGTGTGTGTGTGTGTGTGTGTGTCTGTGTGTGTGTGTGTCTGTGTGTCTGTGTGCGCATGCATGCATGCACATGTGTGTGTTTTGTATAAATGTGAGCATTCATGGACCATGGTGCATATTCCATATTGCATCTATTACTATAAAACACTGACCAAAACCAACTTGGGAAGGAAGTTTTACCTTAGAAGTTACAGCCCAACAGTGGAGGGCAGGAGCTTGAGGCAGGAACTGGGAGACAGGAACTGAAACAAGGACTGTGGAGGAATGCTGCCAACTAGCTTGCTCTCCAAGGCTTGCTCAGCCTGCTGTCCTGTGAAAACTAGGACCATCTGCTTAGGGGTGGCTCTGCCCATAGTGACAGGGCCCTCCCACATCAGCCATCAATCAAGAAGATACCCATACAGACATGCCCATAGGCCAGTGTAATAGAGGTAAATCCTCAACTGAGACTCCTCTTCCCAGGTAACGCCACTTTGTGTCAAGTTGACAAAATCTAGCCAGCACAGTGTATATGAGAGGTCAGAGGAGGACTCTGGGGAAACAGTTCTCTTTTTCCACAGGGGTTCCAGAGAACGAACTTAGGCCCTCAAGCTACCACAGTGAGTGAGGGCTTTTACCTACTGAGCTGTCTTGCCAGCCCGCAATCCATTCTTTATAAAGGGAAGAAAATAAAGGTAGGTTCAACACCTGTGGAGTTTAGGAAGTAAAGAGGAATGGTTTTCTGAGTACAGTCTTGGGGCAATATCACTGTGTAAGGACTGAAAGCCTGGCTCACAGTCCTTGAGACTGAAGACAGGACAATCCTAATCACTTTCTGGTGAGCATCGATTGTGTTCTAAATCCTGGCTAATCTCTGGGATCAAAGGGCTGTAGATAATCAGCGTGACTTTATTACGGTTCCTGATAACTCTTTAAGGTATGCGTTTGTAGGTTCACTTACATACACACATGGGTTCCATCTCTGAAGGATGCTCATGTAATATTACTGTAGCCGACTCAGAATGGAATGACCCATGCTCCTCCTAGAATAATGAAGGCGATGATGTCTTGGAAGCCTGTTGAAGTAGACTCACAAAGCTGACCTGAGTCCCAATTCAATTGCTGCTTTGGTATCTGTGAGTCAGTCATTCAGTCAGTTTCTATGCTACTATCCTAAGCCATAATACTGGCTTATACTATAATTGCCTATATATAAACACCACAGTGCTACCACAGTTCCAAATATGGAGGCCACAGATCAAGTTCTCAGGCCATGTCCTTTTAGACCAACAATGATAAGCAGAGTGGTGAGTATGTTGTGTCAGGCCTCTGAGAGTGAGTGTCATATTCCAGTTTATTGGTATTCTGAGGTGAGGTAGGGCTGTAAGTTCACATGGACTCCAACTGGGTCTGAAGTATTTAGGGGGTAAGGATTCACCAACTACACTGGTTTGAGTAGTTTGGCCTCATAGGGTCATGTATTTGAAAGTTTGGCCTATGGGGTGTGGCACAATTAGGAGGTGCAGCCTTGTTGGGGTAGGTGTGGCCTTGTTGGAGGAAGTGTGTCACTGTGGGGGCGGGCTTTGAGGTCTTCTATGCTTAAGCTCCTCCCAGCGTAAAATCCTGCTGTCTCTGGGTCAAGTGTAGAACTCTCTGTTCCATGCCCGCCTGGTGCTGCCATGGGTCCCACTGTGATGACACTGGACTAAACCTCTGAAAGTTAGCCCCAATTAAATGCTTTCCTTCATAAAAGCTGCCTTGGTCATGGCGTCTCCTCACAGCAATGAAACTCTAAGACGTAGAGAAAAGTGGAAGTAGGGTGAGGCTGTGAAATCTCAAAGCCTGGTCCCTGTGACATATCTCTTCCTACACCTCCTAAACCTCCCTAAACAGTGACAACAGGGGATGAAGTTCAGATACCTACGAGCCTTCGGGGCTATTCCTCATCCAAGCCACCACAGTGAGGAAAAAAGAGAGTGTTATAGAAGTAATAGAAGATACCACCTGATTGCAGACTGGTACAACCATTCTGGAAATCAGTCTGGAGGTTCCTCAGAAAATTGGACATTGAACTACCTGAGGATCCAGCTATACCTCTCTTGGGCATATACCCAAAAGATGCCCCAACATATAAAAAAGACACGTGCTCCATTATGTTCATAGCAGCCTTATTTATAATAGCCAGCAGCTGGAAAGAACCCAGATGTCCTTCAACAGAGGAATGGATACAGAAAATGTGGTACATCTACAAATGGAATATTACCCAGCTATCAAAAACAATGACTTTATGAAATTCATAGGCAAATGGATGGAACTGGAAAATATCATCCTGAGTGAGGTAACCCAATCACAGAAAAACACACATGGTATGCACTCATTTATAAGTGGCTATTACTCAGTGGTTGAGCACTTGCCTAGTAAGCGCAAGGCCCTGGGTTCGGTCCCCAGCTCTGAAAAAAATAAATAAATAAAAAAAATAGGTGGCTATTAGCCCAAATGCTTGAATTACCCTAGATGCATAGAACACATGAAACTCAAGAAGGATGACCAAAATGTGAACGCTTCACTCCTTCTTTAAAGGGGGAACAAGAATACCCTTGGCAGGGAATAGGGAGGCAAAGTTTAGAACAGAGGCAGAAGGAATACCCATTCAGAGCCTGCCCCACATGTGGCCCATACATATACAGCCACCCAATTAGATAAGATGGATGAAGCAAAGAAGTACAGGCTGACAGGAACCAGATGTAGATCGATCCTGAGAGACACAGCCAGAATACAGCAAATACAGAGGCGGATGCCAGCAGCAAACCACTGAACTGAGAGCAGGACCCCCGTTGAAGGAATCAGAGAAAGGACTGAAAGAGCTTGAAGGGGCTTGAGACTCCATATGAACAACAATGCCAAGCAACCAGAGCTTCCAGGGACTAAGCCACTACCCAAAGACTATACATGGACTGACCCTGGGCTCCAACCTCATAGGAAGCAATGAATAGCCTAGTAAGGGCACCAGTGGAAGGGGAAGCCCTTGGTCCTGCCAAGACTGAACCCCCAGTGAACGTGATTGTTGGGGGGAGGGTGGTAATGGGGGGTGGATGGGGAGGGGAACACCCATACAGAAGGGGAGGGGGAGGGGTTAGGGGGGATGTTGGCCATGAAACCAGGAAGGGGAATAACAATTGAAATGTAAATAAGAAATACTCAAGTTAATAAAGATGGGGAAAAAAAAGAAGATACCACCTAGGCCTGATATTTAATAGAAAGTAAATAAAAGAAAACCCAAAAACCAAACCCATGGTTCAGAATACAGAGGCTTTGAAAATGTTGTCCCACTGTAAGAAGCCATAATAATCAGGGAGCATTCCAAATCTGAACTGCTTGAATTGGAATGTATTTATCTGTTTGTTTGTTTATTGGAGGGAGAGAGGCTGTGAGACGTGGGGCCAGATTGGACCCGTTCGAGGGCTGTGAAAGTGGAAAAACTGAGGAAAACAAGTATCCATACCTTCTTCAGGTAGAGCTTGCATAACCTGAAGCATATGGCGGGCTTAATAGAGCTGAGTTCATAGGATAATTGAACAAGAACTTGAGCCGAACATGGTGATGCACAGGTGGAGACCAGATGACAACCATAGTTCTCGCTTTCAACCATATTAAAGGAGGGATGGGAGAACTTAGGCCAATCAGGAGAGCAGGAATATGCCCTACCAAGAGGGGCTGCGCCTTGCTTCTGATTGGTCCCTGCCATGATCCCAATTACTACAAATTATTAATAGCTAGAGAAAAAGAGCTTACCAAGGGAGGATACTGTCGGTGGGACAAATCAGGGAGAAAGAGAGGGAGTCAGGAAGGGGTGGGGCGGGGAGCCTACTAAGAAACCCACCCATGGGGGCTGGAGAGATGGCTCAGCAGCTAAGAGCACTGACTGCTCTTCCAGAGGTTCTGAGTTCAATTCCCAGCAACCACATGGTGGCTCACAACCATCTGTAATGGGATCTGATGCCCTCTTCTGGTGTGTCTGAAGACAGCAACAGTGTACTCATGTATATATAAAATGACTCTTTATACATATATATGTATATATATATGTAATCATATAATCATATCTATGACCTTACACAAAGCTCAAGTCCAAGTGGATCAGACACCTAAACATAAGAACCAAATACACTGAATCGAATAGAAGAGAAACTGGGAAAGAGCCTTAAACTTGTTGGCACAGGGGGAAATTTCCTGAACAGAACTCCAATGGCTCAGGCTTTCAGATCAACAATTGATAAATAGGACCTCATGAAACTGAAAAGCAATGTAAGGCAAATGTCACAGTTGATAGGACAAATCAGCAACCTACAGATTGGGAAAAAACTTTTATTAACCCCACGTCTGATACTAATATCCAACATATATAAAGAGCTCAAGAAATTAACCTCCAAACCCTCCAAATAACCCAATTTTAAAAATGGGGTACAGAGCTAAACAGAGAATTCACAGCAGAAGAATCTTGAATGGCTGAGAAGCACTTAAAGAAATGTTCAAAGTCCTTAGTCATCAGGGAAATGCAAATCAAATGACCCTGAGATTCTACTTTACACTGATCGGAATGGCTAAGATAAGGTGACCACAGATGCTCATGAGGGTGTGGAGAAAGTCCACTCCTCCATTGCTGGTGGGATTGCAAACTGGTACAACCACTCTGGAAATGAACCTGGTGTTTCCTCAGAAAATTGGAAATAGATCTACCTGAAGACCCAGCTCTAGCAGTCTTGAGCATATACAGAAAAGATGCCCTACCACACCACAGGGACATGTGCTCCACTATGTTCATAGTGGCCTTATCTGTGATAGCCAGAAGTTGGAAACACCCCAAATGTCCCTCAACTGAAGAACAAATACAGAAAATGTCGTTCATTTACACAATGGGATACTTTTCAGCTATTAAGAATGAGGACATCATAAATTTTGCAGGCAAATGGATGGGACTAGAACATATCATCCTGACTGAGGTAATCCAGGCTCAAAAGGACATGCGTGTTATGTATTACTAATAAGTGGATATTAAGCAAAAAGTACAGAATACCTAGGATACAACACACAGACCATAAGAACTTAAGCAGAAAGGCCCAAGTGAGGAGGCTCCAATCCCACTTAGAAGGAGGGGAAGAAAATAATCACAGGAGGCAGAGGGAGGAAGGGATCTGAGTGGGAGAAGGGGGCGTGGGATGGGGAACAGGATCAGGTATGGGGTGGGAGCCAGGAGAGAAGACCAGAAGGCCAGCAGAATGGATATGCAGCTTTGAGGGGTGGGAGGTGGGGGAAGCCTCTAGAGAGTACCAGAGACCTGAGAGGTGAGAGACTCTCAAGACTCAGTGGGGTGACCATAGCTGATGACCAACAATTGGGGGAGGGAACTTGAAGAGTCCACCTCTGGTAGATAGACAGGGCCTCAAGTGGAGGCAAGGGGTTACCAGCCCACAGTCAAAATTTCTGACCTAGAATTGTTCCTGTCTAAAAGAACTGCAGGGGAAAAAAATGGAAAAGAGACTGAACGAAAGGCAGGCCAATGACCAGCCATCTCATGGGGTTCGGGGGGCTGCCTGACACTATTACTCATGCTATGATGTGCCTCCAGATAGCCTATCATGGCTGTCCTCTAAGAGGATCCACAAGCAGCTGACTGAGACAGAGGCAGATACTTACACCTAACCATAGGACTGAAGTTGAGGACCTGTCTTCATTAGGGTTTTACTGCTGTGAAGAGACACCATGACTAAGGCAACTCTTAAAAAGAACAACATTTAACTGGGGCTGGCTTACAGGTTCAGAGGTTCAGTAAGTTATCATCAAGGCAGGAGCATGGCAGTGTCCAGGCAGGCATGATGCAGGAGCTGAGAGTTCTACCTCTTCATCTGGAGGCTGATAGAAGACTAGCTTCTAGGTAGATAGGACTAGGGTTTCAAAGCCCACACCCACAGTGACACACCTACTCCAACAACACCTCCTAATAGTGCCGCTCCCTGGGCCAAGCATATAAAAACCATTATATGTCCCCTATCATTGAATTAGGGGAAGGATTGAAGAAGCTGAAGGGGAGGGTGGGTGACCCCATAGGAAGACCCGAAGTCTCAACTAACCCAGACCCCTGGGAGCTCCCAGACACTGAGCTAATCCTTAAGAGACTTGAGGTCCCAGGGAGGGTAGAGGGCTGGTGGTGAGGAGCACCTTCTCTAAGACACGGGGAGGAGAAATGGGACGAGGAACTGTGGGAGGAAGGACTAGGAGGGGAGGCAAGGACTAGATTGTAATATATATTACAATATATTACAATTATATATATAATATATATATATATTAGCTTTGAGGCCCTTCCCATCTCCTTGATGGGAGCTGTTCCTGTTATTTTATGTTACTTTTTTTGAGATTATAATATAATTGCATCATTTCTCCCTTCCTTTCCTCCCTCCAAACCCTCTCATATACCCACCCCTCCCATTGCTCTCTTTCAGATTCATGGCCTCTTTAAAACTTGGTTGTTATTACACACACACATATATGTATGTATGCATATCTATGTGTGCATATATATATATAATAAATGCAGAAATATATTCCTAAATGTGTAAATGTGTAAATGCAACTGGCTCAGTCTGTATTTTATATATACATATATATATATATGTATATATATATATATATATATGTTTTCAATGCTGACCATTTGCTGTGCTCTTCCTGGGGAAGACTGTTTGTCCCAAGCCCAGCATCCTTTGGTTGTCTCTGTAGTTGTTGGTGTAGGGGGAAGCCTCCTTGGCTTTCCCCAATCTGTGTTAACATGGCTATTGGTGGCATCTTTGTTCAGGTCATGCTTGGGCAGCCATAGGGGACACTTCATGGGTATAGCCTCTGACATTTCTAGGAGACACAATCTCATAGCAAATTCCTCGATCCCCTGGGTCTTACAATTTTCCCATTCTCTCTTCCACTACGACCCCTGAGCCTTAGTTGCAGGAGGCGTTTGTAAATGTATCTGTTGGGATTGGGGTCCACAACTGCAATTGATTTGATTGGTTGCAGTCTTCTGCTATTGGTCTGTGTCTGTTGTCAAGAGACGTTTCCTTGACGAGGGGTGAAGTCTACACTTGCCTGTGGGTGTAAGAGAAAATACTTAGAATGTCCTTAGGGATTGTGCTGGATAGTTTATGTCAACTTGACACAAGCTAAAGTATCCGAGAGGCAGATCCTCGATGGAGAAAATACCTCCATAATATCGGGCTGTAGGCAAGGATGTAGGGTATTTTTTAAAATTCATAATTGATGTTTGAGGGCCCAGTCCATTGTGGGTGGTAACAGCCCTGGGTGGTGGTCCTGGGTATTATAAGAAAGCAGGCTGAGCCAGCCATGGAAACAAGCCAGTAAACAGCACCTTCCATGGCCTCTGCATCAGCTCCTGCCTCCAGGTTCCTGCCCTGCTTGAGTTCCTGTCCTGACTTCCGTGAACTCTGAACAGTGTTGTGGAAGCTTAAGTCGAATTAAACCTTTCCTCCCTAGCTTGCTTTTGGTCGTGGTGTTTCATCGAAGTAATAGAAACCTTAATGAAGACAGGGATCATGATGACTTAGTAACAGACAGTATGTCTGTCTGTTTTAATAGGTTAGCCTTTTTGTCTTTCCGTTTGCTGCCCAACATCTCCCACCTGTCACTTGCATTTCCATGGTGTCTGCTACTGCTCTTCCTTCCAGCGTTCTGCATACTGTCTTTTCCCAGAGGCCCAACCAATCCTTTGTTACCCACAGAACAAACTCAGCTGACTCCCTAACCTGCTCCCTCTTTTCCCCAGTCCACACTTAACAATATCGGTTCTGAGGATCAAACTCAGGGTGTCAGTCTTGGCAGCAAGTGACTTCACTCTCTGAGCCACTCAGTTTTTTTTTTTTTTTTTTTAAGCTTTAATGTGCAAATACAGTAAACACCAGAGGAGGCATGGATCCCGTTGGTTGTGAGCCACCATGTGGTTGCTGGGGTTGAACTCAGGACCTCTGGAAGAAATGCTCTTAGTGCAAAAAGAACTTACTATGGAAATTATGGAATGTTCAACACCTATGTTTCTAAAAAACCTAAGAGACATCAGTAGTTCAATGGTAGAAATAGAGAAATTCTCATAAATATCAGGGGATGGCGCAGGCAAGCATAGTTGGAAGAATGAAAGCTTATTATAAGCCAAAGTTTTTATTGTCTTCTCTGTTAAAATCTGATACATAGTCACTGTATGAACAGGATTATAATTTAACTACTGTTTCTTCCAGGTAAATATTTTAAGATTATATGTGAGCCTAATATTTTTGTAAATATAAGTAACAGAACCATGTGCAGAGTGGTTTTTTTTTTTTTTTTTTTTTTTTTTTTAAAAAAAAACGTTGATTTGTTGTTGACCGGGGTGTTTTCACTGGCTGATTCCCTTGTAAGCGTCTTTGCAGAGCTCTGTCCTTCCCTGTTCAAAGTCTATCTTCTCCAGGATATTGCTGGGAACTCCCTAAGCCCAACACACTGAGTATCCCTGTAGTTTGTGTGTTGTATCACCACCCTTTGCCCTTGACAAGGTTTGTTGAATCAAAGTGGAGGATAGCAAACCGAGGACAGCAAGCAATTTTAATAGATGAAACAGTCTTATCGAAAGGACTTCCGGGGCCTGCCAGATGGCTCTGCTGGTAAAAGCATGCTGCTAAGTCTGACAATGGAATTTGATCCCTGGAACCTTCCTTGTGGAAGGAGAAAGGCAACTCTCCAAGTTATCTGACCTCCGCATGTGTGCTACGGGTGTGCATGTATGTGTGCATACACGCAAAGTAAAAATGTAATAAGAATGTTTAGAAGGCTTCCAAAGATTGGAGGGATGGGATAACTGCCAACTTAGAGGCAAGTCAGTGTAGATATTACCCTTGTCCGATGGCCACCGGAGCTCAATGTCACTCAACAACTGTTGGGGTGGGGTTAATAGAGAAAGTGTGGTGGGGAAGAAGAGATCTTACGGGAAGGGTGGAGAAGGAAAGAAAGAAAGGCGATGGAGTGACGTAAAAGTAGAAGGGGAACTATTGGGGGAAAGGAGTGGAAAAAAGAGGGGGACAGAGAGTCAGGCGGTGGGGGAAAGGGTAAATGAGCATAAAGTATAATGATGCATACGAAAATGTCATAGTTATAAGGGGAGAAGTGGGGTGGATATAATCAACATACCCTGTATGAAATTATCTAAGAATTAATAACAATATTTACAAAAGAAAATGTCATAATTAAGTCCATTACTTTGCATGTTAATAAAAAGCAATGAATTTTAGAGGCTGGAGATATGGCTCAGTGGTTAAGAGTATGCACTGCACTTCCAGCAAACCTGGGTGCAACCCCCAGCTCTT
The DNA here is from genome assembly GCF_011064425.1 of Rattus rattus. Taxonomy (NCBI): domain Eukaryota; kingdom Metazoa; phylum Chordata; class Mammalia; order Rodentia; family Muridae; genus Rattus; species Rattus rattus. Next base: position 72,438,280 of record NC_046165.1, read on the forward strand.
ATGCCAAGTGACTCATAACCACTTGTAACTCCAGTTCCAGGGATTCAATTCTTCTACACTACCCCTCGGAGGAGGGCACTCCTGCACCTGCATGCTTGCACGCGCGCATGCACGTGCAAACACACACACACACACACACACACACGCACACGCACACGCACACGCACACGCACAGATGTTTAAAATAAATGCGAAAAAAATAGAAATGAGTGGTTCTCTAAGCACTTGGAGATAAAGAAAATATGAGATTTTAGAACTAAACAAATTCAAGGTGGTCTCTTCAACTCTTGACTTGACAAAAACTCCCAATGCAACAACGATTTTCAGCTAAAGAAAGAATGCTTCAATTCAAAGAAGGCGCTGCTTGAAGTAGGGCATAAGGAAGCAAGTGTGAGCAATGAGCACTTAGCACCTCCAATTAAAATGCGGGCTGAGAGGGCTGGAGGGAGGGCTCAGTGGTTAAGAGCCTCCAGAGGTCCTGAGTTCAATTCCCAGCAACCACACAGGGCTCATAACCATCTGTAATGGGACCTGATGCCCTCATTTGGCACACAAGTGTACATACAAATAGAGCATCATATACATAAAATTTATCAATCAATCTTAAAAGGAAAGACAAGCTGAGTTTGGACTTAGTAACCATCTTTTTTAAAAAAAAAAAAAAAACTTACTTATTCTATATAAGTACACTGTCGCTGCCTTCAGACACACCAGAAGAGGGCATCAGATCCCATTACAGATGGTTGTGAGCCACCATGTGGTTGCTGGGATTTGAACTCAGGACCTCTGGAAGAGCAGTCAGTGCTCTTAACCACTGAGCCATCTCTCCAGCCCTCCGGCTTTTTATTTTTTGAAATAAGATCTCATCATGTAGCCCCAGGTGGCCTGGAGTTTGGTCTCAAACACACAGGGATTCTCTTGCTGCCTAACTGCTTGGACTATGGGCATATAATTATGCCTGTCAAGTTTTTAATGTATATGCTTATAATTCAGGCTGGACAGTGTACTCCTTATTACACTCGTTAAACAAAAATCACGGGAAGCCATTGTTTTGGATTAGGTTTCTACACCGTGGCTCAACCGGAAGTGGGGGCGGGGACTAAAACTGAGAGCTGGCATGGTAGAGCAGGCCTCTAATCCCACGGCATTGGGAATACAGAGGCAGGACTATATTCCCACTTCAAGTTCAAGGCCAGCCTAGTCTACATATTGAGTTCCAGGCCAACTGGGACTTTGTAGTAAGACTTTATTTCAAATTGCCAAACCAACTGACCAACCAAACAAATAAGAAAACAAAAAACAAAAAACAAAAACCCACGTTATAGCTTCACAACACTGAGCTGCTCGCCTGAACTGAGAAATCGGATCCCAGGGATGGTGGACACAGGTCACACAACCCAGTTTCAATTACTGTGGCAGGGAAGATTCCTTTGCTTTAACCTTATATAAAAGTCACTAAAATCACTTGGTGTTAACTAATTGTCTTTCTATTGTTAACTCTCCCTGCTCAGCAGCTGTAAGGAAAGTCACTGAAATGCCCAACCTGCCTTCTGTTCTCTTCTCTCCGCCTCCTTCAGCCTTCCTGTCTATAAAACTATTGTTTCCTGCTTAGCCTATGGGAATGCATATTTTCTGAAGTGTTGCTCAATTGGAGAATGACCTATCACTAAGATTGCAGAGCACTTCCACAGTGAGGAGCGTTTTTGTACTTACAACTTTGAATGATTCTGCCAGTCATTCATGCATATTAAAAATGAAGTTTTAATCCCAGCACTCGGGAGGCAGAGTCAGACGGATCTCTAAATTCAAGGCCAGCCTCCAGTGAGTGGCTACAGAGTGAGTTCCAGGATAACCAGGGCTACACAGAGAAATCCTGTCTCAGAACAACAACAATAACCCACTAAAATTACTGTTTATCTTTAGGGGGTTTTCATTAATTAATTAATTTTTATTTTATTTTATGGAGGCAAATGCTCCCTAAGGAATCTGGTTGGAGCTTGAGACCTTTCTGCTTCAGTCTGTAAAATCCCTGGAATTATAAGGTTATACTTACTACCTGGCTTACTTTACAAATAAAACAGACCTCTACCCCCCTCCACTTCGTGTTTATGAGTATTTTGCCTTTATGTTCATACCAGTTGCTCTTGGAGGTTAGAAGAGAGCATCATGGGTAATTAGAATTACCAATGGTCGTGAGGCATCAAGGTGTGGGTGCTGGGTACTGAACCTGGGTCTTCTGCAAAAACAAATTCTCTTCATTTCTGAGCCATTAGAAGTCAGCCTGGTCTACATTGTGAGCTGCAGGCCAGCTGGGGTTATATAGATAGACCTTGACTAAAAATGAGAGAGCCCAAACTCCCAAAATCAAAATTTAAAAAATGGTATTGCTGGACATGGTAGTGGTGGTACATGCCTTTAATCCCAGAATTTGGGAGGCAGAGGCAGGAGGATCTCTGTGAGTCAGAAGCCAGCCTGGACTACACAGTGAGTTCCAGGACATCTAGGGCTACTTAGAGAGTCCCTATCTGAAAAAGAAAGAAAATTTTAAGGAAAGGTATGGTTTAGTATCTCAGATAGTTTGTCGCAGTAAAATAACGTAATGATGACTCAAATACCATGGGCAGAGTTAACTCTATGAACTCCCTACCGGAGTCTTCTAAGTGCTGGGATTATGTTGTGCCACCATTCCGAATCGTGTTTTCAGAGGTTACAGTCAACAATCTCTTGTCCCTCTTGCTTTGGCGTATGGCAAAGCAGTTCATGGATGGGGTGAGGTGGGATTGAGTTGGGTGGTGAACACTGTCAGAGGAAAGTGTTCACTTCCGTGGTGGATGATAGGAAGCAAAAGGGAGAGAGGGGACCTGACTTTCAAAGTCCTGTCAAGGGCACACTCTCAGCGATCTCTCTTTCTAAAGGTTACCACCTCCCAACAGCTGCCCCAGGCTGGCATGATTTTTAGCACGTAAGACTCTGGGTTATTTTCAAGATACATATACCATCAGAAATGACTGTATTGGGTGGAAATACAACTCAGTAAAGTTGGCCTAGCCCGGAGTATGAATCCCTAAATCGTTCAAATCAAACCGGGTGTGGCCAGCACAACCCTGCAATCCCGGCGTTCGCGATTACTCTGCCCTCGGCAATCGCTCCCTCAGCTCCGCCCTGGTCTACCCCGCCCCCAGCTCTGCCCCTCCCCTTGCCCAGCCTCGCCCCTTCGCCTCCCTAGGGTGTTGGTTTCCTTTCAGTTCTCTTTCTTTAACCTATCCACTGGCTGACCTAGGCCGGTTTCTGCTCCTTGTTGCGGAGAACCAACGCGCCCCTCACTGTGCACAGCTTTTCCAGTCCCGAGCGCAGGTAGAGCCCTGGCGGAGACCTGTGTGACTGGACTCCGGGAAGGGCCTCAGGGCGAGCGTGGTGCCACTGCCTAGTCCTTCCGGGCGGCTGGCAGGGAGGTGGGGTGGCCTTGGTGGGGCCGAGGGATAGAGGCTCAGAGAGAATGAGTTCCTTTTGCCTTAAGTGCTCCTAGAGGGAGGGAGTGACCGTAGCAAATGAAGGGTGTTGCGGTCACTTTTAGCAACAGAAACTCACTTGACTGTCACGTTTAACAGTGATGGACACTAAGTTGCCAACATGGCAGGCCCTCACGACTTCCTAAGAAAAGAATAGCGTCTGAAGTGTGGCCCCAGGTGCGAGGTCAAAGAAAAGGGACAGGAGGTAGAAGTGGTGGCTGATATACATACTAGTATATGCACAGAATGCCAGTATAAAACTACCAATACCAGTTATCTCCGGAACTTGGGGAAAGAACTTCTAAGCTTTCAGAAGTTCATCAGAATCTCCATAAACTCCAAAGCGTGGGGGAGGGGCCGGGGGGGATTACAAGTCTTTATTTTTCTGTTAATTTAAAATTTTATTTGAGAACTTGATTTTCAGTCTTGGATTATGCCAGATGTGGCCGTATATGCCTTACCCCTGTAGAGGCGGAGGCAGGTGTTTCTCTGTGAGTCGGAATCTGTTCTAGGTCAGCAGGTCAGCCTTTTTTAGTGAGATCTTGCTAAATAAAAAAATAAATAAATAAATAAGATAAATAAATAAAATATTGGATTAATCCTGATATTCCTTATTACTCACTGTGTGTACGTGTGTGTACATCTTTGTGTGTGCAAGAGTATGTGCATATGGGGATACATATACAGGTATGTGGAAGCTAGAGGGGGACATCAGGCACCTTTATTCTCTTGCTTCCCATGTTACTTTTGGCAGACTGGTTGGCCAGCTTGCTGTAAGAACCGCTGCCTCCCAGTGTTGGGATTCTAGTCATAGGCTACTGAGCCTTACTTTCGTCTCAATGCTTTCTTTATCAACGGACCTATCTTTCTAGCTCCCCACCCTTTTTTGGGCAAAGTCTCCAATATTCCAGGGTGACTTTGATCTTTGAATTTGCTATGTAACCAAGGATGACCTTGAACTCCTAGCCCTCCTGCCTCCTCAAGCGCTGGGAGTGCTGCCCTCTCTGCTTTTTTTTTTTTTTTTTTTTTTTTTATAGTATAGGAACCGGGACGGGAGGGGAAAAGCAAGATACTTTCTCTTTTGAGAAAGAGAGTGTCAATGTAGCTCAGATGGACCTGAATTTGCTATGTAGCCCAGGCTGGCCTCCATGTTCTTACGGTTTCCTCTTCACTGTGATTCCAGACAGGTCACCGCCATGCCATGCCAGGCTTTCTTTCCCTCTAAACTTTTGCCTTCCCTTTTCCACCTGTTCCCTTAGAATTATGCCTGGGTAAATCAAAAAAGGGGGGCAGCAAAATGGTTAAGAGTGACTGCTGCACAATCCCGACCACCCGAGTTCAGTCCCCAGATCCCACTGTCAGGGGAAGAGCGCCAACTCCCAAGGGTTGTCCTCCAGCCTCACACATGCTGTGACACAAATGCCCAAACTTACAGACACACTTCTCTCTCCCTCTCTCAGCACACACACACACACACACACACACACACACACACACACTAATAATAGTAATAACAATAACATAATTTTAAAACCGTTCTTTGCATAATACTGGCACAAACAGAAGAATATGGAGTTGATATGTTTCTAATGCATCTCATTATCTGTTTTCTCTTCTAAGCACATATAGATTGTGCTGCCGCTATGGAGAAACTCTGTGGTTATGTGCCTGTCCACCCAGACATCCTCTCCTTGAAGAATCGGTGCCTGACCATGCTCTCTGACATCCAACCCCTGGAGAAAATACATGGACAGAGATCTGTCAACCCAGACATCCTGTCCTTGGAGAACCGGTGCCTGACCTTGCTCCCTGATCTCCAGCCCATGGAGAAAATACATGGACAGAGATCTGTCCACCCAGACATCCTCTCCTCGGAGAACCGGTGTCTGACCTTGCTCCCTGACCTCCAGTCCCTGGAGAAGCTATGTGGACATATGTCTAGTCATCCAGACGTCCTCTCTTTGGAGAACCGATGTCTTACTACCCTCCCGACTGTAAAGAGCACTGTTTCGAGTGGCCCCTTGCTCCAGTGTCTTCACAGATCTGATACGGCACAAGCTGATCTGCGTGACCCGAACATTCGCAACTGCCTGTTCCCTGAGCCTCCTACCAAAGAGGCTCCATGTTTCTTGAGGGAACTAGACCTTCCAAGTGGACCCAGGGCCCTGAAATCCATGTCTGCTACAGCTCGAGTTCAGGAAGTAGCTTTGGTATTTGCTTTTGGATACTTGACACTAACTTTTTGCTATATGTTCTTTTTTTTTCTGTTAATTAATTTATTTATTTTATGTGTGTGAGTACACCGTCGCTGTCTTCAGACACACCAGAAAGGGGCATCAGATCCCATTACAGATGACTGTGAGCCACCATGTGGTTGCCGGGAATCGAACTCGGGACCTCTGGAAGAGCAGTCAGTGCTCTTAACCACTGAGCCATCTCTCCAGCCTTTGCTATATGTTCTATTAGTAGATTTATTTCAGTACCTTAGTTTCCACCTCTGATGATCTGTGTCTAGGAACCTTCTGTTCTTGGCATTTTTGGTATCGGCCCTTTGGTTCGTTTTGGATAGTTCTAGGAATTGAACCCAGAGGAATGTACGTGGTAAGTAGGCACTCTATCGCTGAGCCTCTCATGACCCTTTCTGAGGTACTCTTTACCTTAGGGCTGTTTCCACGCTCATCTTTATTCTTACCAATATCTAGAGATTCTGGGTAATAGATCTCAAAAGTAGTCCTTGCCTCCAGAAAGCCTCTGATTGAGAGGAAATCCAGAATGGCTATTACAACAGAGTTAGCTGGGCGCCTTCGAGGTGAGACGTGCAGAATATCTAGTGTATCTGAGCTCACTTCCTGGCAATCTCATGCACTTACACATGTCCATGTAAGCACATTTAGTACATAGATCAGAATTAGCGACAGGACCACATTTCCTCGGTGGATACTTGGGGAGAAGTTAACCCAGACCTTATCGTCGTATCTCTGCTAACTATAAAGCATGTAGCCTTAGGCAAAGCTAGTTTCCCCCTGGAGCTTTAATTTCCTCATCTTTCAAATCAAGCCAGTGAAAAATGTGCTTCACAAGGTTCTGGTCCACTGCTGTTACCCTGCTGTGGTTAGCAGTTTGTAGAGTCACACATACATAATTCCATCGAATCTTTCAACAGTCCTATCAGGTAGGTAATAGTGAATGAAGAAGCTTGGGGCTTCTGGGGAGTCGATCTGGGGCTTGGCATTCTTCTGACTCAGAAAGCATCATAATGCGTGAGACGCCTTGGACTCCCAGACTTGCAATCCTGAGATGGCCAGGGGTGGGGGATTACAGAGCATCTGGGCAAAAACTCAGAAACCCGGATAGAGCAAGGCCATTCGAGAAAGAGTACCAAGCTAGAGACAGGATGGACTAAAGGCGATTAGTGTAGGGGTGAAGGGAGAGGGTTTATTACTTCAGAGATGTGGACCTTTCATATCTCTAGGACATACTTTCCAACCCCGCTGTTGGAGGGCCATGTGTACATGATGCGGGTTTATAACTGTCACTGTTTGTAGGGTCAGCGGTGCGTCTCAGAAGGAAAGGAATTGCAGGAAGAAAAAGAAAGCGCAGAAGTCCCGATGCCTTTGTACAGTCTAAGCTTGGGGGGAGAAGAAGAAGAAGAAGTGGGGGCACCGGTCCTAAAACTCACATCTGGAGACTCTGACTCTCACCCTGAAACCACTGACCGGATCCTGCAGGAGAAGAAGGTAGGACTTACAGAGTTGGGAGGTTGATGATGGAAGGAAGGGGGAGCATGGAGACCAGAATCAGGGCTTCTCCCCAGGTGGAAGGTGGCAGAGGGACATGATCCTGTTCTTGTTTCTTACTTCCTAATCGACTTGTTCAACCTCTCAGTTAGATAGACATCTTCCTGAACCCGGGTCCCTGCTTCCTGTGCCTTTTTATTTATTTATGCCTATGAGTATCTGCCTACATTTGTAGATAAGCGCTGTCTGTGTGTGTGTTGTGCTTGTGGAGGTCAGGAAGGATGTCAGACCCTTCTGGGCATGGTGGCACATGACTTGTAGTTCAGGTACTTGGTAGGCAGAGGCAGGTGGATCTCTGGGAGTTCGAAGCCAACCTGCTCTATAATAGTGAGTTCTAGGTAGGGCTACAAACTGAGATTTTTCCTGCCCCACCCCCTGCAAATGTTCTGTCCTCTGGAGCTGGACTTAAAGGAGATCATGAAGCAATGTGGGCACTAGGAACTAAACTTGGGTCCTCTGCAAGAGCAGCAAGTGCTCTTAACCACTGAGGCATCTCCCCAGCTCCTCTGTCCTTGGCTGTACAAGTTGGTCTGTGTAGATCCGCATTTACTCCTTCCTTCTACGTTTCCCAATTCGTAGATGGCTCTCTTGACCTTGCTGTGCTCAGCTACGGCCTCAAGTGTGAATGTGAAAGATGCCTCCGATCCCACCCGGGCATCCATCCATGAAGTCTGCAGTGCGCTGGCCCCCTTGGAACCTGAGTTCATCCTTAAGGTATAAAGGAGTGGGGAGAAGAGGGAGATATTAATGTAGTTATGGTATGAGGAGCTGGTTATTGGCGCCCTGTGGGGTGGAAGGAACACTTGCTCAAGAAGGGAGAAAGACGTCTGGGTGAGTCTGGGGCCTAGTCCCTGGGGTTGTGTGGAGTGGAGAAAGGGGAGATGGGGAAGGTATACTAGGGTTGGTTTGCACAAGCTAAAAGCACAATACTAGGCTGTGGGAGTCTTGTTAACATGATGAAACTTGGATCTGGTCCCATGGGTAAGTAAAACTCTTCCCCAGATACCATGTATGGCGTAGATAAATAATGTCTGCTTCAGAAGCAGACAAGAAGCATGTTCTAGTTTCATTCTGTGTCTGCGATAACCAGAGGCAACTTAGGAGAGGAAAGAGGACGTTTTTGTTGTTGCTTACACTTCCAGGTCACAATCCCTCGCTGAGAGAGGTTAGTGCAGGAACTTGAGGTAGTAAGCATGGCAGAACACCGCTGGCTAGCTCACACAGACTCATGTTTAGCTTTCTTCTTTCCTTGCTTATTTTTTTTTAAAGATTTATTCATTTATTATATATAAGTACACTGTAGCTGTCTTCAGATACACCAGAAGAGGGCATCAGATCTCTTTACAGATGGTTGTGAGCCACCATGTGGTTGCTGGGATTTGAACTCAGGACCTCTGGAAGAGCAGTTTAGTGCTCTTAACCACTGAGCCATCTCTCCAGCCCTCCTTGTTTTTTTTTTTTTTCTTTTTTAATTTTTACTTTTATTTAATCTAATGAAACTATGTATGATATACAGATCAAAGGACTGTCACAAAATTGACACAGTTGTTTAATCTGGCTAGCGAGTTCCAGAATCAGAACATTACTACAGTCTCTCCCAGAACCTACTTTAGGCCCCGTCCCTGTCACTTCCTCCTTCAGCAAAACAGCCACCACCCTCAGAGAAGTTGACCGGGAAGGAAAAAAAGCAGCCCTCAGTTAGGTCCTCCTTGTTCGGAGGGAGGAAGGGGTGGGGACAATTAGGATACTGACTTCAAACACCGATTCTCAATGTCATATATATATTTTTTTCTATGGCATTTATTATGTATGTAACATTATAACATCCATTCACAATGTTACACACAGCTGAGTTCACTGTTGTGCTAAGTCTGTATGCCACAGCTTATGTATGCTACAGTTTAACATTGAGTTGTTTGCACCTCTAGGCCATCACAAATAATGTTGTCATGACCATATATGCTATTTCAGTGCACTCACACAGGCAGCTTTATTATATTTCAGGACTGAAAATTTCAGATACCGATCAACCATTATTGAAAAGTATTTGTACCAGTTCCAACTCTTTAACCAGCTTTCTTTTTTTTTCTTTCTTTTTTTTTTCAGAGCTGGGGACCGAACCCAGGGCCTTGTGCTTGCTAGGCAAGCGCTCTACCACTGAGCTAAATCCCCAACCCCTTAACCAGCTTTCTTATTCAGTACAGGATGACCGGCCTAGAGATGTGCCACCCGCGATGGGTCAAATAATAAAGACGGTCTCCTCCCAGACATGCCCACTGGCCAATCTGATCTAGGGAGTCGCTTCCTTGTGGTTTCCCTCTCAGATGACTCTAGGCTGTCAAATTGACTTAACTAACTTCACAAGGGGAACATGTTTTCTGGGAAGCTTTGGAAGGTGACAGGTTTAATCAGCAATGAAACCCTTGATAAACTAAAAAAAGAAAAAAAAAAAAAAACCTAATAGTACTTGATGTTACCAAGTAATAATCTGTATTCCGCGTGTCTTTCTTTTTTTTTTGGTTCTTTTTTTCGGAGCTGGGGATCGAACCCAGGGCCTTGCGCTTCCTAGGCAAGCGCTCTACCACAGAGCTAAATCCCCAACCCCCCGAGTATCTTTCTTAATATAATTTAGCGTAATTTTAAGGCTCAGAGTTACCAGAAGGATTTCACAAACTGCCTTCAGGAAGATCATAACTAGCTATCAGCTTGTTATTTCTCTCCCTTTTACAACACGCCCAGGTTGCAGTCAGTAAGTTTTTGGTAGATGCCGGTATGAGGGCTCTTCCAAAGAAGGCTAGGCCTGGTGGATGTAGATGGTCAGGAGATTAAGTGATGCTGCCTGCGCCTTATCTTTTGCAGGTATTGTGTCACACTCAGAAATTATTTTATCTGGCAGATTCAATAAGCAAGATAGTTTAGGGCGTGGAGCTATGGGATCAGTGACCAACATGCCAATCTCTTCTACCCCCTCTCCTAGGCATCTTTGTATGCTAGGCAGCAGCTTAACCTCCGGGACATAGCCAATATAGTGTTGGCCATGGCTGCCCTCTTGCCAGCCTGCCGCCCCCACGTACGACGGTATTACTCTGCCATTGTTCACCTGCCTTCAGACTGGATCCAGGTAGCCGAGTTCTACCAGGTATGGTACTTAGCACCCTGCACTGAGACCTTTCCCCTTTCCCCCTTCGTTCATAGAGGACATTTCAGACCTGTTAGCCTTCCCTCAGTGTTCCTGCATCGTTCCCTTGCATTCCTGTAAGTGCCCAGAGAGGATACATTTTCTCTGTAAGAGTTGAGCAGACTAATGAGATGAGGGCTGGATCAAAGTCTGAGAAAAAGGTTGGTTTATTCTAGACTTTATTTTTTAATTAATCATTTTATTTATTGTCATCCCAACTGTTGCTGCCCTCCCCTTGACTTTATATTTTAATTTTTTATATATTTCTTTTTTTTAAAAATGTATTTTTCTTGGATATTTGATGTATTTACATTTCAAATGTTATCCCCCTTTCCCCTCTCCCATACTCCCTCCCCCTGCTTCTGTGAGGACGCTCCCACTCCCACCCACTCCCACCTCAATGCCCTGGCATTCCCCTGCATTGGGGAAATGAGCCTTCAGAAGACCAAGGACTTCTCCTATTGATGTCAGACAATGTCATCCTCTGCCACATATGTGGCTGGAGCCATGGGTCCCCCTATGTGTACTTTTTTTTTTTTTTTTTTTTTTCCCGAGCTGGGGACCAACCCAGGGCCTTGCGCTTCCTAGGCAAGCGCTCTACCACTGAGCTAAATCCCAACCCCCCCCCCCATGTGTACTCTTTGGTTGGTGGTTTAGTCTCTGGGAGTTCTGGTGGGGTCTGGTTGGTTGATATTGTTGTTCTTCCTATGGGGTTGCAAACCCCTCAGACTTTCTTTAGTAATGATGATGTGCTTAGAAAAGACTGCTGACTGCCTTGTATACAGAAATGTCATGTTGGACATGGGATTAGGAAATCGTTCCCTGTTCTTGTTCCCATGTAACTCTAGGATCTGTGTATGCGTGCATGTGCGTGTGTGCGTGTGTATGTGTGTCTCTGTGTCTGTGTGTGTGTGTGTGTGTCTCTCTCTCTCTCTCTCTCTCTCTCTCTCTCTGTGTGTGTGTGTGTGTGTGTGTGTGTGTGTGTGTGTGTGTGTGTGAGAGAGAGAGAGAGAGAGAGAGTATTGGGGGTGGTGGGTTGGGTCTCACTTCTTCTGATCTCTTTTTTTTTTCTCAACAGAGCCTGGCAGAAGGGGATGAGAAGAAGTTGGTGCCCCTGCCTGCCTGCCTCCGTGCTGCCATGACTGACAAATTTGCCCAGTTTGATGAGTACCAGCTAGCGAAGTACAACCCACGGAAACACCGATCCAAGACACGCTCCCGCCAGCCACCCCGCCCTCAAGTCAGTCTTTGCCTCAGCCCTGGGAGTTCATGCCCCCTTTTCTCTGGGGAGGGAGGGAGAGGAACATGCTGAGCATGGGAGCCCCTACACAAGAGTAACTGACATGTTCATAAACTAGAGAGCAAAGGAGCCGGAGAGGCCCAGATAACTTGTGTGGAGCTCAGGGCCAGAAAGAACAGGGCCTCCTCTCTTCCTGTTCACAGCAGAGATAGTCTTGCAGGGTTACCTGAATGGGCAACTTCCGTTTCCCTGTTTGAAATGTTTTCTCCTATCCCTGTAGAGGACAAAACGTCCATTTTCAGAGAGTGGGAAATGTTTTCCAAAGAGCCTTTGGCCCCTTAAAAACGAACAGATTTCGGTGAGTTCCTTGATTGGGAGGTGTGTATGTATGTATGTATGTATGTATGTATGTATGTATGTATGTATGCATGTATGTATGCATTATCTCTTCTGAACGTGAATTTAGAAATAGAACCCCATCAACTTTAAAAACTCCAACAACCAGTGTAGTAAACACTTTCTTTTCTCAGTTGTGATTGTGTGGTTTGGTTCAGAGAATAAAGGGAATTTTTTCTCCTCTGGTGTTCTTGGCTTTATAGTTTTTATACAGATAACATATACAGTTAGATATGTGATTTTAAAAATGTCAAAAAAACATTTCCACTTCATACGAAGTTTTTAAATTTTTATTTATCTGTTCTGTGTGTATGAGCGTGTCATCTCTGGGTGTGTCTGTGTACATGTATGCTCTCTCGGAGCCCAGAAGATTGCATCAGATCCTCTGGGATTAGAGTTACAAGACAGTGTGAGTCACCGGGAGGATGCTTGGAGTTGAAATGGGACCTCTGGAAGAGCAGCCAGTGTTCTTGACCACTGAGCCATCTCTCCAGCCCCTTGTAGAAAGTTTTCGAAACAGATGCCACCACAATGGAGGCTTATGATATAGATAATACTTGCCTCCTTTTCCCTCTCTGAGAGACTAAGGATGTTCTCTGTTGCCATTGCCGCCTTGTTCTTCATAAGCCAGTCACTCACTCTGTAGTTACTCTGAGAGGTCAGTCTTGTATGAATGAAGCACAAGAGCTCTCAGAAAGCGCTTGTCGTCTTCCTCCCTTCTTTTTTTCTTTTGGAGCTGTAAAAGCTACAATCCTTTGTTTCTTTTTCTGTTTTGAGATGGTCTACAATGTAGCCCGTGCTGTCTTACACTCTCTGGATCTGTTGAGGAGTTCTTAGCCTCTCAAATTGCTGCGACTGTAGGAGTATTGTTACTGCAGCCTTTAGCTCCATCTGTGTCCTTGGGAGCTTCCACAGGGTTTTCCTGGATGTTTCTATTCTTTGTCGGCATCTGTTTTAGAGAATGAAATTACCTCAGGGGTATATGGTCATTTTATGCTTTACTTCCTGATACTGGACGGTAGGCTTATGTCTTTATTTCTCATACCCTGGGATCGTGGCTGAGATGAACCCTGTGGTACTTGGGGCTGTTTCCACAGTTTGAAGCAGCTTATAATGCAGTGCCAGAGAAGAAAAGGCTACCAAGGTTCACTCTGAAGAAGTTGGTAGAGCAACTGCATATCCACGAGCCTGCGCAGCATGTCCAGGCCCTGCTGGGCTACAGGTGAGACACAGTATCTCAAATGTATCCCACTGACCGATCATTCTGGTTCATTCATGGCTCCAGTGCTGGTCGTTCTCAATCCCAGCAGTCTGAGGTTAGTCAGACAGTGATGTGGACATGACAGGCTGACTTTGGCTCTTTCCAAATTTGTGTAAGCTTCGGACTGATAGGTACTTTCTTCCCTCTCTCAGGTACCCATCCACCCTAGAGCTCTTTTCGCGGAGTCATCTCCCTGGGCCATGGGACTCTAGCAGGGCTGGGCAACGGATGAAGCTTCAAAGGCCAGAGACCTGGGAGCGGGAGCTGAGCTCGCGTGGAAACAGAGCTTCCGTGTGGGAGGAACTCATAGGTAGGTGGCTGACCGTCACGTTCCTTTCCTGCCTTCCCCCTTCCCGCGCCTGTATTTTAGATCCCACCTTGAAGAGTTCCACAAAACTGGTGCAGTTGTTTTGCAATTTAATTTATATAACCAAAAAAAGGTTGCATTTTTGAGGTTTGCCATTTACCATACTGCTGTGGACAGTGGGATTTGCTTTAAATAGTGTTGATATCATAGGTTGATCTTGACTCCAGATGTGTGTAGGAGAGACACAAGTCTTCAGAAACACAGGGTAGAAAAGTGCTACCTCTTTCCTGTTTGCGCCTGTGTCAGCACAGCTGTAATATATTGCAATGGAGTGGGGTTAGATCTTGAGACGACAGGACCTCTACAAAAAATCATGTAGGATCTGAAAACTTTAATCATTTCCCTCTACTGGTAAAGGAAGAAATTCACTCTGGGGACGACCAAATTACCTTCAGTGTTTTCTTCCTCCCTTGGTTGTTGTGGGTTGTTTTTTTTGTTTTTGTTTTGTTTTTTGTTGTTGTTGTTGTTTTTGTTTTTTTAACTATGGAAACTCTTTCATGCTTTCTTTAAATATTTAAATTTTATTTTTAATTGTGTATGTGAGTCCAGGTGCCCTCAGAGACCAGAGGTAGGCATTGAATATCCTGGAGCTGGGGTTATAGGCTAACTGTAGGTGTTGGGAATCGAACTTAGTAACACTGTAAGAGCTGTACTCTTTCTTGATTGTTAATTTATTCTCGTCAGCCCGTTTTGAAGGGGTGGAGAGATGATGTAGCAGTTAAGACACTTGTCGCTCTTCAAGAGAACCTGGGTTTGAGTCCCAGCACGCATGTGGTCGATCACAACTATTTGTAGTTCCAGTCTTAGAATAATTCATGCTCTCTCCTGATCTCCACAGAACCAGGCATGCATATGATTCACAGACACACATGCAGGCAAAGCACTCAAACACATTAAAAAACTAATAAATAATCTTAAAAAAAAAAAAAAGGAAAGCGTTGTTCTCTCTTTTATACCCCTTTCCTTTTGCTTTATCTTTTGTCTTTGGAAATTCAAACTTATTTCTGTCTTTGTTGAAATTTATGTAACATTAGACCTTGGTGAATGTGGTGGTTTGAATATGCTTGGCCCAGGGAGTGGCACTACTAGGAGGTGTGGCTTTGTTGAAGTAGGTGTGGCCTTGTTGAAGTAGGTGTGGCCTTGTTGGAGGAAGCAAGTGTGTTACTGTGGACTTTGAGACCCTCCTCCTAGCTGCCTGGAATACAATCTGTTCATGGCTTCCTTTGGATGAAGATATAGAACTCTCAGCTCCTCCAGCACCATGCCTGCCTGCACGCTGCCATGCTTCCTGCCTTGATGATAATGAACTGAACCTCTGAACCTGTAAGCCAGCCCCTATTAAATGTTGTCCTTTTGTAAGAGTTGCCTTATAGAAGAAAGCATTTAATTGTGGACATGGACTTGCTTATAGTTTCAGAGGTTTAGTCCATTATTACCATAGAGGGAAGCATGGTGCTGGAGCAATAACTGAGAATTATATCCTGAGAGAGAGAAAGAGAGGGAGAGGAGAGGAGAGACTGGGCCTGGCATGGGCTTTTGAAAACCTCAAAGCCCACCCCCAGTGTCACACTGCCTCCAACAAGGCCACACCTACTCCAACAAGGCCATGGCCCCAATCTTTATAATCTTTTCAAACACCGTGCAAATATATGAGCCTACGGGGCCATTCTTATTGAAACCACCTCAAAGGGAGTTTTTCTTATGTATATGTCTGTGTAATGATTTTGTGCTTGGTGCCTGAAAATGCCAGAAGAGGGTGTTGGATCCCCTGGGACTGGAGTTACAGAGGGTTGTGAGCCACCATGTGGGTTGGGGGAATTGAACCCAAGTTCTCTGGAAGAGCAGTCAGTGTTGTTAACTGCTGAGGCATCTCTCTAGCCCCCTCCCCCCCTTTTTAATTTTGAGATGGACTTTCTTTATACTGCCCAAGCTGTTCTTTTTCTTTTCTTTCTCTCCCCCACCCCCCGGGGCTGGGGATTGAACCCAGGACCTTGCACTTCCTAGGCAAGCGCTCTACCACTGAGCCAAATCCCCAGCCCCCCAAGCTGTTCTTAAACTTAACTATTCTCCTTCTTCTGAGGCTGTGGCATGCACCTAGCCCAAAAGGTACTTACCTTCTTTTTCTTCCTCTCTCTTTACCTCTCCTTTTGAGAATGCCTCCCTGTGTAATCCAGGCTCCTCTCAACTCCCAGTCCTTCTGCTTCAGGGTCCCTAGTGCTAAAATTATGCTTCCGTGTGTGGTCACTTAGAGTGCACAGGACACTGGTGGAGCCGGGTGTGCTGTCACCCACCTACAATCCCACTGACTAAGCTCCACAGCCAAACACCCGATTCCCCTTTTGTTTCTGAATCTTTTAAAAATTTTTTTTTTTTATTTTTTTGAGAGTAAAATATAATTACACAGTTTTCCGTTTTCCCTTTCCTCCCTCCAACTCTTCCCATGTTGTTTGCTGTCTCTCAGGTTCATGGACCTCTGTTATAGTCCTAAATATATAAATACAATCTGCTCAGTCTGTATAAAAAAGTTACTTGTATGCACAGGATTTCAAGGCTGAGCACTTGGTATTGAGTAACCAATCTGGGGATTCAGAGGAGAAGCTACAACCTCCACTTTACTAAACCAGAATAAGTATTTATCACTATATACCCACTGAAAAGTATAGAGCTCACTGCTCTTTCTTTAAAAAAAAATGTTACACTTGAGGCTAGAGAGGCAAGTCAGCAGTCAAGAGCACATATACTGCTCTTGTAGAGGACCCGAGTTCAATTCCAAGCATGCACACCAGGCGACTCATAACCACCTATAACTCCAGCTCCAGGGCATGCCTCTTCTAGACTCTGTGAGCACTTGCAAACAGGTGGTGTGTATTCTCTCTCTCTCTCTCTCTCTCTCTCTCTCTCTCTCTCTCTCTCTCTCACACACACACAGACACACACACACACACACACACACACACACACACACTTTTGGCCTGTGCAGATGAGATGAATACAAATAATTTTTAACCTTCTTTTTTTTTTTTGGTTCTTTTTTTTCGGAGCTGGGGACCGAACCCAGGGCCTTGCGCTTCCTAGGCAAGCACTCTACCACTGAGCTAAATCCCCAACCCCAAAATAGTGGGCTGAGCCTAGAAAGCCATGTTTTTTTTTGTTTGTTTGTTTGTTTGTTTTTGTTGTTGTTGTTTTTTGTTTTTCTGGAGCTGGGGACCGAACCCAGGGCCTTGTGCTTGCTAGGCAAGCGCTCTACCGCTGAGCTAAATCCCCAACCCCCCAAATAATTTTTAAAAGAAGAAAATCTGGGCAGTGGTGCAACATACATGCCTTTAATCCCAGCACTTAAGAGGCAGAGGCAGATGGATCTCTCTGAGTTCGAGACCAGTGTGGCCTGCAGAGTGAGTTCCAGGATAGCCAGATCTACACAGAGAAGCCCTTTCTCAAAAAAAAAAATCTAAAAGTTATACTTATTTATTTATGTGTGGGGTGTGTGTGTGTGAACGGTCAAAGGGCAACTTGCAGTAGTCCTCTCCTTCCATCAAGTGGGTGGGAAAGAAGAGTACACTGTGCCAGTTGAACCAGTAATTAGAGCCAACAGATATGACATAAGTTGTTACTGAAACAGCTATCGGTACACATTGTTATATGTTATAAGTTGTTATTGAAACAGCTCTGGTACACATTGTTATATGTTTTTACTCTCCGGTTCAGGCCAATCCTTGCTTCATTTTTCTGGATCTTTAACACATTTTGACTAGAGCAGATAGCATTCTCCCATTTGAGCTTCTGTGTGGCTTCCTGCTGTGGGGTGCAACTTTGTATCACTCACTTGATTTATCCTGTCCCCCGTGACTGAAGACAATGGGAAACTCCCCTTCATGGCCATGCTCCGGAACCTGTGTAACCTGCTGCGGACTGGGATCAGTGCCCGCCACCATGAACTCATTCTCCAGAGACTCCAGCATGAGGTAAGTGTGATCACTGGGGAGTGTGTGGCTTGGCTGGAGAATTCGTACCCGGAGGCCAGGCTCTCCCATGTGGCTGAGGCGGTCATGGCTACCAGTGGGATGTAAGAGGTATGGAAACTTACATATGTTGGGAAGGACAGCTCTCCAGGCTTAGTCGATCCTCCAGAGATTACAACAGAGAGTAATAATTTTCATGTTTACTTTGTGAGCTCAAAAACATACAGAGAGATCCCCTCTATGAATTAACTCACTTCAGGAGCAGTGTAAGAAAAAGAAACAGGGCTCGGTGGCTGGAGAGATGGCTTCTTTTTTTTCTTTTCTTCGGAGCTGGGGACCGAACCCAGGGCCTTGCGCTTGCTAGGCAAGCGCTCTACCACTGAGCTAAATCCCCAACCCCTGAGATGGCTTCTTGAAGTTGGTAAGGGCACCGGCTACTCTTCCAGAAGACTTGGATTGATTCCCAGCACCAACATGGCTGCTGACATCCACCTAAAACTCAGTTTCCAGAGGATCTGGTGCCCTCTTCTGTCCTCCATAGTACCAGGCATACATGTGGTGCACATGCATACCTGCAGGCAAAATGCTCACAACACATAAAATATCTTTCATTTAAAAAAATAAATAGGGGTTGGGGATTTAGCTCAGAGGTAGAGCGCTTGCCTAGGAAGCGCAAGGCCCTGGGTTCGGTCCCCAGCTCCCAAAAAAAAAAAAAAAAAAAAAAAATAAATAAAAAAAAAAAAAAAAAAAAAAATAAATAAATAAAAGAGAAATGGGGCTCCTCAATTCCTCTTTACGACCTCTTTCATACCTTTCTTCCCTCCCTCTTCCTCTTCTTCTTCTTGAGATCTGTTTTTCTCTCCTCACCTTCCTGCAAGCCTGGTAGAGTTACTGCATCATTGTCCTGGTTCTGTAGCCCCCTGGCTCCTCCTCTCCCCTCCTCCTCTACTCACCGTCCTTCTTGTTTTTCAGAAATCTGTGGTTCACAGTCGGCAGTTTCCATTCAGATTCCTTAATGCTCATGACTCTCTCGATAAACTCGAGGCTCAGCTCAGAAGTAAAGGTATTCTTTCTCCTCTGCTTCCCGTTTGCCCCTCGTGTGTAAACGAGACCACACTCAGATATTCTCAGCCTCTCGCCCTGCAGGCTTAGGGTGTGGTGTAATCAGTAGCCAGACACTTACTAGCCCTAAGGGTAAGGGTTTAACATACGAAGTGAATAGACGTGGTCCGACTTGCTATCTTCCTATCACCACGCAGCATCGCCCTTCCCTTCCAATACAACGCTGATGAAGCGGATAATGATTAGAAACTCAAAAAAAATCAAGAGGCCTGCTAACCCGAGGCTCCTCTGCACCCTGACGCGGCGGCAGCTTCGGGCGGCAATGGCTATCCCGGTGATGTATGAGCAGCTCAAGCGGGAGAAACTGAGGCTGCACAAGGCCAGGTATGTGCTTGCTAGCTGGGGAAGAAGTAGGACAAAGGAACTGAAGGCTGACGCTAAGGATCCGTCTGGGAACCAGCCATTCATTATCCTCTCGAGATACGCTCGTCAGTCACTCAGTGCTGCAGACTTTTGGTTTCCCGTCACTTTTACACCAAAACCCAGTCGTTAGCACTTATACTGACCGTTGTCCTATGGAAACTATGAAACCTAAACGTCTCCAGCTTCCACTTTGTTGCTTGAGATTGTTCCGTTGGTCCCGATGGAGTCAGGAAATGTATGTAGCCTCCCTTGTTGCATGCCAAGTTATAAGCCGGCGTGAAGCACCTGATGTGGGTTGTGGGGAGTCGGAGGCTTGAAATTGGTTCCTCTGAAAGAGCACACTACACATTCTTACTCGCTGAGCCATCTCTGTAGCCTGAACTGGAGTCTCTTGCTGTCACCTAAGTTGGCCTTGTATAGCCCAGGCTGGTTTCCCATGTGAGATCATCTAGCCTCAGATACCTCAGTACCTAGATTATAGCTATGTGCCACCATGCTCAACCTAATCTCGTTAGTGTAGTTGATGGCTTATGCCTTGATGGTTTTTGGCTTGGTTTGCATTGTTGGCATTCAGAGAACGAATTTCCTGTCATTCTGTTGTATTTATTAGCTGGAAATCTAAAACGTGTTTCCTTCATCAGCTACAATTATTGGGAGGTGGAGGTCCGAGGATCAGGAATGTGAAGTCAACCAGGTCTATGTGAGACCTTATCTCAAAAATAAGTCCCCTCACCCCCATCCTGTGGCTGGAGTTCAGTGTTAAGAACACTGGATGCAAATGCCAGCCCTCAGAGCTCAGGGAACCCTACAGAAGAGGAGGCAGGAAGACAACAAAAGCCACAGGGGATGGAGGACACCGAAAAACGAGGCCTCTAATTCAGTGTGGTCAAAATTCATACGAACTCGCAGAGGCTGAGGTCACGTGCCCAGTGCCCCATGGGTCTGTTCCAGGTCCTCTGTGTATCTATTACGGCTTCCAGCTTAGTGTCTGTGCAACTCCTGCGTTTGTGAACAAGTGGGTCATTGATTCTTTTTCTTTTCTTTTCTTTTTTTTTTTTCTTCAGAGCTGGGGACCAAACCCAGGGCCTTGTGCTTGCTAGGCAAGCGCTCTACCACTGAGCTAAATCCCCAACCTCAGGTCATTGATTCTTGAACCTTCTCTCAGGCTCTTTCCCTTCTCTTTGCTTGTCTTCTTCAACTTTGGTGTGACCGTCCATGTTTTATCTTACATTTTGATTCGTTATATTTTATTATCTCTTAGAGGCTTGCTCTTTTTTAATAGACAGAGAGGGAGTAGTGGATCTGGATCGGAGAGAAGGTGGAGAGGAACTGGGAAGCGTAGAGGGAAGGAATCTGTAATCAGGATGTATTTTGTGAGAAAACAACCTGTATCTAATAACGGGAAAACAGCAAAACCGCCACCTATAACAACAACAAACCCATCAAAAAAAGTTAAAAAACAAACACTGGCTGCTTTCCAGAAAATCTAGGTTTGAATCCCACTCACCATGCGGTAGCTCACAGCTGTCTTTAACCCCAGTCTCAGGGGATCCAACACCACCTTCTGGCCTCTGCAGGCACTGCCCGTGGGTGGCGCACCGTTACACACGTAGGCAAAACGCACACCCATACAACAATAATAAAATGATTTTGAAAAGTGAATACCCCCTAATGAACTTGTGTCCGCTAAGCCATGCCTCTCAGAGCAAATCCAGATGAGCATGGCAGGTGCTCTCAGCGCTGGCTTTGCTAGGGACGCCCACTTGCCTGCCGCGGTCTGTGTAAGAGTCCTTCGGTGTGGAGAAAAGTAAAATTTCTCTCCCAGCAGTGGAGGTGGGCTGTGGGAGGATGGGATAGTGCGTAGGGAGGGAGAGAGAGGGTTTAGTATTGAAGCAGCATATTTTGTCTTCCCGTCTGGTTCAGAGTCACAGACGGACGAGCTTCTGAGTCCCGTGTCTCTGTCTTCTCTTGCTGCAGACAGTGGACCTGTGACGTTGAGTTGCTGGAGCGGTATCGCCAGGCCCTGGAAACGGCCATGAACCTCTCCGTAAAGCACAACCTTCCCCCACTGCCAGGCCGAACCCTCTTGGTCTATCTCACAGATGCAAATGCCGACAGACTTTGTCCCAAGAGTCACTCCCAAGGGGTAAAGGAAAAAAATACATCTTCCCAGGGGCTGCCAGGATGTTGGGTCTTGAGAGGGTGTTGTTTCCCTCTAGTTCTCTGAGAAACGCACAAACCGAAAAAAATGGTGTGGGCTTGCTTCTAAATGCTATCCTGGAACAGTTTTAGTCAGTCTCGCTTATGAATCGTAATACAAGCATTTCAAGCTTGACTAGCTAACTAGGATCTCTGAATTTCTGTCACAAGTATGTCTCGCACCCACCTTACTGTGCACCAGTATTGACTTGGGCAGGGATTCTGCCGTCTTCCTGCCCCCCCCACCCCCACCCAAGTCACTTCTTCCAGAGAACGGCTGAAGACGACCCCTCCTGAGAGACCCACAGTCTTTATTTCCCCAAACCAGGCGTTTGGCCTCTAGAACTGGGGAGGCAGAGGTGGGTTCTAAAGTCTTTTTCCCCCGACCATGCTCTGCTCCGTCAGCCTCCCCTGAACTATGTGCTGCTGTTGATTGGGATGATGATGGCTCGGGCGGAGCAGACGACAGTTTGGCTGTGTGGGAGAGGAACTGTGAAGACACCAGTACTTAGAGCCGACGAAGGTATCCTGAAGACTGCCATCAAACTTCAGGCTCAAGTCCAGGTCAGAAACACGGCCCTGCTATCCAGAAATATATAAATGACAGAAGGCTGGGCTCATCTCGCTGAATAATAGTAATAGTAAAAGCGCACACCTTCAATTCCAGCACAGGGGAGCAGGAGAAATGCAAGTTTGAGGTTAACCTGGGATACATAGCGCTCCCTCCCTCCCTCCCTCTCTTCCTCCCTCCCTCCCTCTCTCATTAAGCCAGGCATGCTGGCACATAACTTTAATCCCAGCACTTGAGTAGCAGAGGCAGGCAGATCTCTTTGAGTTCAGCGTCAGCCTTACGTACATAGTGAGTTCCAGACCAGTCAGGACTACATAGGGAAACACTCTCTCAAGAAAGGAGAAGGAAAAAAAAAAGCACAGATGTATTTAACTTTGAAGACTTCTCAAACAAATGGACACTTGCTTTCTTTATTGGTTATATTAGTCCTTTGTTGCCGTAGTGAAATACTGGAGGCTAGTTAACTTTGTAAAGGAAAGATGTTCCTCTTGCTCACAGTTCTTGAGGCTAGAGGGTATGGCTGACTCTGGTAAGGATCTCACAGCAGGCGGCGGCGTGTGGGAACACACATGGAAGACAACTATTAGGATTAAGTCCTGGGGGTTGGGGATTTAGCTCAGTGGTAGAGCGCTTGCCTAGCAAGCGCAAGGCCCTGGGTTCGGTCCCCAGCTCCGAAAAAAAGAAAAAAAAAAAAAAAGATTACGTCCTGAACCAAGGGAGAAAGTGATGGTTCAGGTTCAGGTTTTTACAACTTACGTTTGCAGGGATGCAGAGACACCTTAGAGTCTTCCCAGAGTGCTTCTAGAATACCCTAAGGTCATCTCGATGGGTCTCACCTATCAATACCACAGACCAGCTAAGCCCCCTCTCTTTACCTCACAGTGGGATCAAATTTCAACCCAGGAGCCAATGCTCTGCATCCAGAGCCGGCCACTGACACCTCAGAACAGCCTTGTAATCCAAGTTTCTTTCCTTCAGGAGTTAGAAGAAAATGATGAGTGGCCCCTGGAAACTTTTGAGAAGTACCTGCTATCTCTGGCTGTGCGAAGGACCCCTGTGAGTCCTACTCCGTTCCTAGGAAACCCCTCCTAGCATTTCCCGGACAACCTGCTCTTGTCTGTTGTCTCCTGTAGCTGAGGCTAGCCTTCCATATCTGGTTCTCCTGCCTTCCACCTCCCAAGTGCTGACTCACAGATGTGGGATATGTGCCTCGTTGCCTCTTATTTCTTGACCTTTCTAAACAATCCGTCATACTTTGCGGTGTTCTGTCAGTTCACTGCTTAGTGTAGTCCCTTGGACAGGGCACTCCGAAATCTTTAATAATGAATGGAAAATGGGAATGTTGTTTCATAATGTTTGCTAGTGCCTGGGGTATAAATTGTTCCGCTGTGGCAGCCTTCAAGCTACCGGCATTGTGCCATTGACCATAGAGCTGTGCAGAGATACTCAGAAGCTTGTCCATTGCACTGTATTTCCACAGTACTGGGGTGGAAATCTTCTCAGGGTTAGATCATAGTGCGACGAAGTAAGATAATTAGAAGACGATATACTTGGAGAACGTATTACCAGTGTCTTAAATATGGTAGAAATACTGAGGCATTGAGAACTGAAGTCAGGGCAAGTGCTTCACCCTGAACTACACCCATAAGCCCTTTATTTATCAAACCGAATGTTTAAAATGGCCATGGAGAGAATATACTTAACTGAGCATGCCCAAGGCCCACACCAATAAATATAAAATAGCCACCCTTAAGAACTAGCCCACAGCCAGGCATGGTGACACACTCCTTTAATCCCAGCAGAAATAGGAGGTAAGGTGATCTCTGTGAGTTCAAGGCCAGTCTGGTTTACATAATGAGGTCCAGAACAACCAGAACTACACAGAGAACCTGTCTCCAAAAACAAACAACAAACAAACAAACAAACAAACAAATACCAACAAAGTCACAAAACGAGCTTTCTTCTCTCACGAGCATGAATGAGCTGTACAAAACGATCCCTCCCCCTGGAGCTGAGGACTGAACCCAGGGCCTTGCACTTGCTAGGCAAGCGCTCTACCACTGAGCTAAATCCCCAACCCTTCTTTTCTTCCCATCCTGCTGTCCCTGATTCTTTGATGCCACCCTAAGTTGGGGTGTAGGGGCATCCCTTCTAACCATTCTTCGAGCTGCACTTTCCTTTCCCCTCAGAGTTCTAACCCTGCAATCCTTAGACACATCGATGCTCTGAGCCCATCCGTGTCTATTTTAGCCTCGATCCCTGGTCTCAGCCTCCTCTTCATCTTACAGATTGACAGGGTCATCCTGTTCGGCCAAAGGATGTATACCGAGCTGCTGAACGTAGCCAAACAGATTATCTGGCAGCATGTGAATTCCAAGTGCCTTTTCGTTGGTGTCCTCCTACGGAAAACGCAGTACATGTGAGAATGCTGATTGTTCTTGTCCAGGGTCAGAAGTCAGTGACCCATATCCTGTCTGCTCCTGCCAAAGTCTCAGTTGGTTGATGCTCTTGTCTCTTGCCTTCTTGCTTTATTAATTCTATTGAATTTAAGTTTCCAGGACCTCCTTTGAAGTCTTTTTGCCCCTGTGTGCTGATAGATAATGGATCTAGAGTTTTGCTCCTTCTAGACAAGCATCCTATCACAATAATTCTATTCAGACAAGATTGGGTGCACTCAGGGTAATACGGCTATTGATCACAAAACCGTTATACAGAGGTGAGGTGTATATCTTAAGCGTTGAGGAGTAGAGTCTATATATGTAGCCTTGGCTGGCTTTGAACTTGCTATCTTCCTGTCTTCCAGGGCAGGTGCTGGGATTGCAGGTGTAAGCCACCACACCTGTCTCCAGGCATGGATTTTGGTGCTTAGTGACTGCTTCTTCCTTTGCCAGATCACCAAATTTGAATCCCAACGATGTGACGCTCTCGGGCTGCACTGACGGGATCCTGAAGTGAGTACACAGTGGGCATCAGAGGGGGATGGAAGCTACATTAGGATGAGCTTAAGGGGTTCTCTACGCCTGTTAGTTTATTTATTTTCCAAAATACGATGGTTTATTTTCTTGCACAGATGTCTAGACTTATCGGCAACCCAGTGTGATAGTCGTAATGTTTGATCCCTCTCAATGGCCTCTACCTGCTGGCTAAAGATGGTGCCTCAGCTCTGTGTTATATCCATCCAAGTTTATGCTCTATCCAATAAGAAAGAGGAAAAGTGGGCTGGAACAGTGGATCATCACTTAAGAGTACATACTGCCCTTGCAGAGGTCATGGATCTGGTACCCAGTACCCATGCCAAGTGGCTCCCAACTACCTGTAATTCCATCCAGCTCCTACGGGATCCAGCAACATTATGCAACTCCAGGAGATTTGATGCAAGTGCAGACACTGCACTTGGGCACACAAACCCACAGACATACATGCAGGCACATAATTAATGTTTGAAAAGGAGATCTTTCCAGTCTTTTATTGAGTTATAATTTGCAATGATTACATATAATTTTTAATTCAGCACCTTATTTATTTCCTTATATTTTCTAGCTTTTGAAATTAAGTTATAATTACATCATTTCCCCCTTCTCTTTCCTCTCTCCAACCCCTCCTGTGGTTTCTTCCTCTTGCTTCCTCTCATATATATAGTCTCCTTTTCTCTGTTACTATTACACACCCACACACACACACACACACACACACACACACACACACACACACGACTATAACTGGCTCAGTTCATTTAGTGTTACTTGAATGTGAATGATTTCAGGGCTGAGCACTGGTATTGGATAACAAAGTTAGGGCCCTCATCCCTGCGGAAGAAGACTTTCTTCCACCCTCAGCATCCCGTAGCTGCCTATGGTTCTTTGTTTAGAGTGGGACCCAGTGAGCCTCCCAGTGTGTACTTGTTCAGGTTTTGCTTAGGCAGCCACACGGAGACATACACACAAACACATAATTGAAACTTAGAAAAAAATTAAAAAATGAAAGCCGAGTATGGTACCGCATGCATTTCTCCCCTGAGCAGCAGTAGCAGGCAGATCTCTCTGAGTTTGAGGTCAGCTTGGCCTACATAGTGAGCTCCAGGCTAGCCAAGAGACCCTGTTAAGAGAGGGAGAGATATGAAGAAATGATATTACTTTTATTTTATGTGTATGGGTGTTTTGCCTGCATGTGTGTATATGCCTGATGGACAAGGCCAGAAGGGGGCATTAGAGTCCATAGCACTGGCATTACAAACAGATGTGAGCATCTATGTGGGCATGTGATGTGGGTGGTGGGAACCTTCCTCTGGAAGAGCTGCCCGTGCAGCCCGTGCTAACCTCCGCGTTTGTCTCCTCTCCTCGTTTTCTTTGGATGTCACTCACACTCTTTAACTCGTATTAGGAAGCCTCAAGCAATAGGGGGGTCACTGTAGCTGATCACCCAGGACAGGGATGGTCTTAACCTGTAACTTTGGCTCAGCCCAGTTTCCTAACAGGGATCTAAGCTCACCGTGCACAGTGAGTGGGAGGGGCTGGGGCTGGTGACGTCATTCATCCCTGGTGTTCTGTAGTCTTATTTTCCAGTATACTTTCCTGGCTTATGGTTATCTTTTTAGTTTGGCTTAGTTTTTTTTGTTTTTTTTTGTTTTGTTTTTTTTTTTTTTTTTTTGAAATGGGGTCTCAGTATATAGCCTGGGCTCACCTCGACTTGTGATTCCCCCAGCTCAGGTTGAGAATGTGAACATGACGTACCAGGTCTGCTCTATGGCTGTCTTCCTAAGGGGAGCCACTGGACCGGGCAGGCATGTCTTTGCTGTCTGCTTCTCTTGGGACACCTTCCTGCCTCTGATCGCTAATATTCTGTCTTCATCACGCTTTTTTTGTCAGGTTCATTGCGGAGCATGGAGCCTCTCGTCTTCTGGAACATGTGGGCCAACTAGATAAGATATTCAAGATCCCTCCACCCCCAGGAAAGACAAAGGTCTCACCTCTCCGGCCGCTGGAGGAGAATGTCCCTGGTCCCTTCGTTCCTATTTCCCAGCATGGGTCAGTCTAGGCTGTGTGATTTTGTGAACTGGGAGGGTTGCCATGGGAACCTGGAGAAATCCCGTGACGGCCATTCCGGCTGCTACGGGGGCGTTTGTGTTTGTTCTGTTTACTGAGGTATTTGTTTTCTTTCCCAGGTAGGGGCTTCCTGGAAACTGTCAGACTATGAACATATCCCTTGCTTTACTAGAGGAAAAAATGTTTGAATGTAGGGAGGGCAACAGGCTCCATGTTGATATAGCCAGGGCTTAGGCAAAAAGTTTAGAGCACAGGCTCTGGCTTTGCCGAATGATAGCTTGGTTGTTTTAATGCCTTTTTTTTTTTTTTTTAAGATTTCTTTATTTTATTTATATGAGTACACTGTCACTGTCTTCAGACACACCAGAAGAGGGCATCAGATCCCATTACAGATGGGTGTGAGCCACCATGTGGTTGCTGGGAATTGAACTCAGGACCTCTGGAAGAGCAGTCAGTGCTCTTCACCATTGAGCCATCTCTCCAGCCCCTGTCTTAATGTCTTAAAGATAGAGCTAAGAATAAGGTTAAGGTTTGCCTCAAAGTATCAATCGCACTGTCGAATAATAACTTTTTAATAGTGATTTTTCTGAAGAAAGAGGCACATAAGAAATAGCAAGTGGGGCTCAAGCTTCAGGTTTCTACCATTGGTCCCACAGCTAGAATACAATCCAGAGGTCTGTAGGACACCCGTCTGCTGTCTGCCTTAGGGTTTGCGCCCAGTGAGTGCAGAAGGGTCATTGCACCTGTAACTGTGCTCTTGACGCTGACCCTGACCCTGACCGCTAGCCTGAGCCCGACCCTCCACTTACCCCAGATGGCGCAACATCCGGCTTTTCATTTCGTCCACTTTCCGAGACATGCATGGGGAGCGAGACTTGCTGATGCGATCTGTTCTGCCAGCACTGCAGGCCCGAGCGTTCCCCCACCGCATCAGCCTTCACGCCATTGACTTGCGCTGGGGAATCACGGAGGAAGAGACCCGTAGGAACAGGTGCAGGGCCACGGGGAAGAGGGGCTGGGTCAGGGGCGAGCGGACTGAGTGGTGGAACTCAAGGGACCAGGATTGGGACTACAAGAACAAATGAGGGTGAGGGCGGGCTTACCTACAGGAACTTTATCTTCATTTGCCCAGTGTGATTCAGGGGCCCACCTCCTCTGTATTTGTGCTTGTATTGTTTGAAACTGCCCCCCACCCAGTGACTCCTTCCCATTCCCTTAATCATACCTACAGACAACTGGAAGTGTGCCTTGGGGAGGTGGAGAACTCACAGCTGTTCGTGGGGATCCTGGGCTCCCGCTATGGCTATACTCCCCCCAGCTATGATCTGCCTGACCACCCCCACTTTCACTGGGTAAGGCAGACGAAGTTGGAGGGGCTGGGGAAGAAACAGGGATGGGAAAAAAAACCCTGACGGGAGTCCAGGGATGATGTGCCAGCATGTCCTTGAGTCTTGATGTCAAACACTGACGGACAACTGTGCCAGACCACAGCCTAGATGAAGCAGTTCCTGTGAGAAGGATTTCTGCCCTGGGTTCTCAGAGGGTTGAAGGTTGATCACTTAGCCTTTGCCATCAGATAGATGGTTTAGGTAAAAGAATCAGGAGTTCCAGGCTAGCCGGGGCAACTAAGTGACATTGTTTCAGAATATAATGAAAAAGGTCAGGGTAGCCGGGCATGGTGGCTCATACTTTTTTTTTTTTGGTTCTTTCTTTCGGAGCTGGGAACCGAACCCAGGGCCTTGCGCTTCCTAGGCAAGCGCTCTACCACTGAGCTAAATCCCCAACCCCAGCTCATACTTTTAATGACAGCACTGGGAAGTGACAGACAGAAGGCTCTCTGAGTTAGAGGCTAGCCTGGTTTATGTTAGTAAGTCCCAGGCCAGACAGGGCCACATAGTGAGACTCCCCGCCCTCTACCTCCCTCTCTCTCTCTCAGTCTCTCTCTCTCTGTCATACACACACACACACACACACACACACACACACACACACACACACACACACACGGGTCTGGGAATATAACTTTGTGGTAGAATACTTGCCTACCACATGTATGGTTCTGAATCCAATCTTCAACACTGAGGAAAAAAGTATATTTTCAAATACCCAGTACCTGTCAATCCTTTGAAATCGTTAGCTGGTAACCATATTTTACTGCCTGTCTCTGGGGTAGGACACAAGCTCACTGAGATAAGGGTGATGTCAGGCATTCGAAGGCTTCCGGAGATGGGTTGATGCTCGGGGCTGACGGCCTGTGTCTTCCCTCTCCGTGTAGACCCAGCGGTACCCTTCAGGGCGCTCTGTAACAGAGATGGAGGTGATGCAGTTCCTGAACCGTGGCCAACGCTCGCAACCCTCTGACCAAGCTCTCATCTACTTCCGAGATCCTGGTTTCCTTAGGTACCCTCTGTTGCTACCAGGTTAACTTTTCCTCCAGAGAAAGTCAGACAGGTCCAGTTCTCAACCCCCACCATTCGGTGCTGAAAGAGACAGGCCTCAGAAAGCATGCTTTTGGCAGCTCAAGTCAGATCTCAATCTGAATGCAAAGTTTCAGGGGGCCAGAGCCTTACCTCCTGGCTGAGGACAGGAGATGAGGGTCTGAGTCTGGCCCCACCCCTGGGGTGTCTTTTGTGGTCAGCTCTGTGCCAGATGTCTGGAAACCTGACTTTATTTCCGAGTCAGAAGAGGCTGCCCATCGGGTCTCAGAACTGAAGAGATTCCTACAGGAACAGAAAGAGGTTACCTGCCGCAGGTAAGCTGACAGAGGTGGAGGCACCTACCCATTGGAGGTGTGGTGCAGGGAGCCAGGCTTACTCTGACTGCTTGGGTTCTGTTTTCCCTACAGGTACTCCTGTGAATGGGGAGGCGTAGCAGCCGGCCGGCCCTATACTGGGGGCCTGGAGGAGTTTGGACAGTTGGTTCTCCAGGATGTGTGGAGCGTGATCCAGAAGCGTTACCTGCAGGTCGGCAGGGATGCTAATGACAGACGGGGAGCGAGCTTGGTAGTTCTGCGTGGGAAGCAAGTTGCTGGGTTTTAGGACAAGAGGTCCCAAGAAACACGGAAACATCATCAGTGCTCTTTGACCCTCAGCCTGGGGCCCAGTTGGAGCAGCCAGGATCCATCTCAGAAGAGGATTTGATCCAGGCCAGCTTTCAGCAGCTGAAGAGTCCACTGAGTCCCGCACGGCCACGCCTTCTTCAGGATACGGTGCAGCAGCTGATGCTGCCCCACGGGAGGCTGAGCCTAGTGATTGGGCAGGCAGGACAGGGAAAGACTGCCTTCCTGGTATGAGCCTCAGTCAGGAGGAAGCGCTTTGGGGCTAAGGGCGGGAGATCGCGCACATACCGAAATGTAAACGTGGTTCCATTTTGCCCCACGCAGGCATCCCTTGTGTCGGCCCTGAAGGTTCCCGACCAGCCCAATGTGCCCCCGTTCGTTTTCTTCCACTTTTCAGCAGCCCGCCCTGACCAGTATCTTGCTTTCAACCTTCTCAGACGCCTCTGTACCCATCTGCATCAAAAACTGGGAGAGCCGAGTGCTCTCCCCAGCACTTACAGGTGTGTACCTCAAGATTAGCCAGTTGTGTCGCCGTTCCTGCTTCCCTACCTCTCTGACCCTGGCGTCTCCACACACAGAGGCCTGGTGTGGGAACTGCAGCAGAAGCTGCTCGTCAAATGTGCCCAGTGGCTGCAACCCGGCCAGACTTTGGTCCTTATCATCGACGGGGCAGATAAGTTGGTGGACCATAATGGACAGCTGATTTCAGACTGGATCCCCAAGTCTCTTCCGCGGGTGAGTGTGAGGCCAGGCTGAGACGGGAGGAAGGTTGGAGAGAAAGGTGCCGTGGGCGATCAGGATGGGGACCTCTCTAATGCTGTTCTTTTTCCCCCCTCTACCTCTCTGTTCCTTTGTGCGAATGTCACAGCGAGTACACCTGGTGCTGAGTGTGTCTAGTGACTCAGGCCTGGGAGAGACCCTTCAGCAAAGTCAGAGTGCTTATGTGGTGGCCTTGGGGTCTTTGGTCCCGTCTTCAAGGGCTCAGCTTGTGAGAGAAGAGCTAGCACTGTATGGGAAACGGCTGGAGGAGTCACCTTTTAACAACCAGGTTGGACCCAGACCAGGGCTTGCGGGGACATGGGGAGCATCAGGGAGCCATGAGGGTGCAGCTGCAGAGGCCATTAGCTGCCTTTTGGATTTCTCCAGACCTCTCTGCTAGGGGACGTTGTTCATAAGATACCTCTGATGTGTCATAAGCCCACCCAGACTTTTCCATGGTGAACAGCCTCTCCCTGGGGAGGATGAGTGGAATTATGGCTAAGGGGTGTTAGGCTGAGGAGTGGAAGTTTTCCTGACAGGATCTAGCTGGGATGTAGGAGTTGGGTATGTTTTTGAGGTGGTGTTATATGCCCACCCTTCCATTAGACTCTCAGAGGAGGAGACCCTCGCCAGTAAACTTGGTGCTGTAGCAGAGGCAGCTGTGGTAGGCTTCCTCAATCTCCTCAGTAATGCTGAGCCCTCCACATCCGACCAGATGCGGCTGCTGCTGGCAAAGCAGGGGTCAAGCCTGCCACTGTACCTGCACCTCGTCACTGACTACCTGAGGCTCTTCACACTGTACGAACAGGTTAGTTGTTCCTTAGCTACAAAGTCTTAATGCATTTCCCATTGCTGTCAGCCATTTTGGGCTCCATTTCCCCATCTCTGACTGTCTTAGCTGCCTTTCTGTTGTTATGATAAAATACCCCAACACAAGCAGTTTAGGAAGGAAGGCTTTCTTTGGCTTACAGTTGGAGTTTATAGTCTGTTGTTGCAGGGTTATAGTGGCAGGAGCTTGGAGCAGCTGGTCACATTTGTTGAGAAAGAAAGAGCTATAAATGCTGTGCTCAACACATTTTTAATGTGCAGGATATCAGCCAAGGGAATGATGCCACCCACAGTGGATAGGTCTTTCAAGCTCAAGTTCTCAGGACATGAGCAGAATGAAACCTGATTCTTGACTAAAATATTACACAAGTATTCCCTATGCAAGTTTTTGATGAAGTGCTCTTGCTCTCTGAAGCTTCTGGTATAATTTTTTTCTTAGGTTTATCTTCCATTGCCGTGATAAAACACTGACAAAGGCTACTTAAGGGTGTAGGCAGTTCTTTGCTTACAGTTCACAGGTTTAGTTCATCATGGTGGGAACCAAGAGGAGCTTGAGTCAGGAAGCAGAGGACAAATGCATGTTGCTCCTCAGCTTCCTTACTTTAAAAATATTATTAAATCTATTCATTTTATTTTATGTGTGAGTGTTCAACCTATATGTACACTGTGCATATGCTTGGTGCCCAGGGAGGTCAGAAGACGGCATCAGATCCCCAGGAACTGGAGGCACAAATGGTTGTGAACCATCACGTGGGTCTGGGCATTAAACCTGAGTCCTCTGCAAGAGCAACAAGTGCTCTTCACTGCCGAGTCCACTCTCCCATCCCTTAGCGTTCCTTCTAGGCCAAGATTCATCCAGGGAATGGTGCTGCCTGTAGTGAGTAGGTCTTCCTCATGATAATTCCTTATGGGCGTGGCTAGAGACCCATCTTTCAGGTGGTTCTAGACTCTGTCAGATTGAAAAAAAAGTTTTATATTTATTTATTATATATAAGTACACTGTCGCTGTCCTCAGACACACCAGGAAGAGGGCATCAGATCCATTACAGATGGCTGTGAGCCACCATGTGGTTGCTGGGAATTGAACTCAGGACCTCTGGAAGAGCAGTCAGTGCTGTTAACCACTGAGCCATCTCTCCACCACCCTCACATCCCCCCCTGGGGACTGAGCCCAGGGCCTTGTGCTTTCTAGGCAAGCGCTCTACCACTGAGCTAAATCCCCAACCCCACCACCCCCACTTTTTAAAGCAGGTTGAAAATTAACACTATCTATCATATCATCTTTCATCTTTTGCTGTCTTTGGCCACCCGTTCCCTATCTTTGTCTGATTCTGACTTCTCTCTCAACTGTTTTTCTTTACCTTTTCATTCCCTCCTGCTGTAGTTCTTGCTACTCTGCCCTCTCTTGTACTGCCTGAGTCACCTGTCTGCCTCCCACCCCCGCCCCCCATACACAAAGCCTCCACTTCCTTCACTCCCAGGTGTCTGAGAGACTTCGAACCCTGCCCGCCACTCTCCCACTGCTGCTGCAGCACATCCTGAGCACCTTGGAGCAAGAGCATGGCCATAACGTCCTTCCTCAAGCTTTGACTGCCCTTGAGGTCACGCACAGTGGTCAGTGATTGGCAAAGGATGGGAGGCAGAGGGTCAGCTATTGGTTAACCTTAGTTCTGCTGGGATATCAGCCAGAGATGCCAGGAGGGGGTCATGTATAATGGAGAAGGGCTCCCTGTGTGGTTTGGGCTGTCAGAGAGTTTGCATTTTCAGGTCTGACTGTGGACCAGCTGCATGCAGTCCTGAGCACGTGGTTGACTTTGCCCAAGGAGACTAAGAGCTGGGAAGAAGCAGTGGCTGCCAGTCACAGTGGAAACATTTACCCCTTGGCTCCATTTGCCTACCTTGTCCAGTGTCTACGCAGGTAATGCTGCCCCAGCTGAGCTCTCAGCAGCCTCACCGCCTCTCCAGTCAGGACATCAATGGAGTCTTTCCTCATCCCACCCATTCTTTGGTATAGCCCCACGCTTGCCTCCCAGATCCTGAACGCTGATCTACAGTGGGAATGCCGGCACATCGCTGTGCCAGCATGTCCACTGAACGGCTCTGTTTCTCCTCCCTCATTCTTCTCCCCTCTTCTCTTGAGGACAGTTTACTAGGCGAGGGCCCGGTGGAGCGCCCTGGCGCCCGTCTCTGCCTCTCTGATGGGCCTCTGAGGACAGCAGTTAAACGTCGCTATGGGAAAAGGCTGGGGCTAGAGAGGACTGCGCATGTCCTCATTGCAGGTGATTACAGCCTGAGTCGGCCTGGCCAGGAGTACAGGGCTTGGGCCTGGAGGTCAGGACCACACACTGGCCACTGGGTAGATAACTCTGTGGCAGCCTAAGAACTCACATACTGCAGCGGAACGCCCTTCTCAATGTCTGTTCTTGCAGCTCACCTCTGGAAGATGTGTGACCCTGATGCCTCAGGCACCTTCCGAAGTTGCCCTCCCGAGGCTCTGAAAGATTTACCTTACCACCTGGTTAGTCCCCGGACCTCTTAGATTCCTTAGTCCACACATCTGCTTGGGCTGTTCTTAGATTGCTCTCCGCTCTCTCACCAACCCCACCCGGTGCCAGGTAGCCTCTTACACACTCCCTCTACCTTCTTTGGGTTTTTCTGCTGTCCTTCTTCTGGTTCTTTCCCCAGGTCCTGGGTGTAAGTCCTAGGTGCACAGGCATGATCTAACACTAGCCTACTCTTCCTCACCAGCCATTTTATATTCCTCATGAGTCCAATCTGCTCTCCCCAGTTCCAGAGCGGGAACCATGGTCTCCTTGCAAAGTTCCTTACCAACCTCCATGTGGTGGCTGCATATCTGGAAGTGGGTCTAGTCCCCGACCTCTTGGAGGCTTATGAGCTCTATGGTGAGATGTCATTACATTCTGTCTTTTGAGAATGGGACACCCTGCTCAAGGGGAGGCGTGAACAGCAGCTGGCCAAGTTTCCATCCCAACCTAAAAATGCCCTAAATGTAAGCAAATGATTCTGAGGAAAACCCTTTGCTTCTTCAGTAGCATTTCTCAGTTTGCACTGTACAGTAAATTATCTAGGACGTTTGTCAACATTTCAGATTCTGAGGTCACAAGATTTCACCTGCCTAGGTCTTCAGTGGAAGCCAAAGCTCTGTGTTTTGAGTAGGTGCTCCTGGTGTGATACTCCCTTAGAGACTTAAAAACTTAAACACACCGTATAATTATCCTTGGTGCTGAGGTTAATGGAGTCTAGGCTGGCTTCCTAATGATACTGTGTTTTCTGACCTCCACTCCCTTTGTGTGTGTGTGTGTGTGTGTGTGTGTGTGTGTGTGTGTGTGTGTGTGTGTGTTTGTGTGTATGTGTGAGCGTGTGCATGCGGATGCTTGTGTGGTTTTGTATAGGTGTGTATATGTTTGTGTGTGCGTGTGCGTGTGTATGTGTGTGTATGTATGTGTGTTTTTGTAGGAGTGTGTATGCATTTGTGTGCATGTGTATATGTGTGCTTTTGTATGTGAGTGTGTGTGTATGTGTGTGTATGTACATGTGTTTGTGTGAGTGTGTCTATGTGTGTTTTTATAGGTGACTGTGTCTATTTCTGTATGAGTTTGAGTGTGTTTGTGTGTTTGTGTGTATGTGTGTTTTGTGAGTGTGTGTATGTGTGTGTGTGAATATGCACACAGTCACCTACAGAGGCCAGAGTAGCTGTTAGTTGTCTGTTGCTCTCCACCTTATTCTGCTGAGGCAGGGTCTCTCACTGAATCTAGAGCTCACTGTTTCTTGGTTAGGCCAGCAAGCTCCAGCACTGGGGTTACAGGCACATGTGGCTGCTGGGGATCTGAACCTCTCTCTCTCTCTCTCTCTCTCTCTCTCTCTCTCTCTCTCTCTCTCTCTCTCCCTCTCTCTCTCCCTCTCTCTCTCTCTCTCTCCAAAAATAGCTTCTTCAAAGCCTGAAGTGAACCAGAAGCTCCCAGAGGCAGATGTTGCTGTATTCCATAACTTCCTGAAACAACAGGCTTCACTCCTTACCCAGTATCCTTTGCTCCTGCTCCAGCAGGCAGCTAGCCAGCCTGAAGAGTCACCTGTTTGCTGCCAGGCCCCCCTGCTCACCCAGCGGTGGCACAACCAGTGCACACTGAAATGGATTAATAAACCCCAGACCTTGAAGGGTCAGCAAAGGTAAGACCCTTGAGCCTAGCTCTGGTAAGCCTTTCAGAGCCACGGCCTTTTCAGAGAAAAAGGCAGGACAGACTAGAACTATTGTGGAGAGAGGGAAATGCAGAACTTGATTCCCATTGGCTTTCTTTTCCTCACTTCCTCTTTCTCCCTATTTTTTCTCCCTCTCTAGCTTGTCTCTGCCAATTTCCTCATCCCCAACTGCTGTGGCCTTCTCTCCTAATGGGCAAAGAGCAGCTGTGGGGACTGCCGGTGGGACAATTTACCTGTTGAACTTGAGAACCTGGCAGGTATGACACCGAAGGCAAGACAGAGTGACTGTCAGAAAACCTTCAAGCAGTTCCCTGAAGGTCTAGGCAAGCCAAACACATCCCTAATACTCTGGCTGATTCAGCAACTTCATTCAACTTATATCAAATTAGACATCTCAGTGGAAGGCTCATTCAACAACAGCTGGGTATGAGAGTTCACACTTGTAATCCCAGGATCAGGGAGACTGGGACAGGAGGATTGTGCGTTCAAAGCCAGCCTTGGACTGTGTAGAGCAAAAACGGAACCCAAACAACAGATCTGACCGTGCAGCGTTGCCGCTCAGCTTCCACATGACTTAGTGTTTTGAGGAACACAGGGCTTAGAACCGGGACCCAGCTGTTGACATCAGACAATCTCTGAGAGTTGTGTAGGTAGAGGAGGACTTTGAATGGAGAAAGGCAGGCCTTCTGGCAAAGACACAGGAGAGAATGGTTCTGTAAATGGCTGTGCACGATCACAGCGGTGGGTAATACCAGACAGGAGAGGGGAGACAGCTGCAACTTTCTCTCCTTCCTCAAACCACCCCCTCACCCCTGTGCACTTGCAGTCATGTAACGCCTTTTCCCTAGAACCCTGAAGGTCACCCCGCTTTGATTACGAGGTACACTTGAGCCTGTGTTTGGGCTGGGAATGTAGATAGCCAAGGACTTAAACCCCCTTTGCCTTGGCCTCCTTTTTATGGCTGGGGCCTGCAATGGGTTGAATTTGGAGGACTAGGGGGTCACCTGAGCCCCACTTCCCAACTGGCCATTTCAGGAGGAGAAGGCTCTGGTGAGTGGCTGTGATGGGATTTCCTCTTTCGCCTTCCTGTCGGACACTGCTCTTTTCCTTACCACCTTCGATGGGCTCCTGGAGCTTTGGGACCTGCAACATGGTTGTTGGTAAGACTTCCCCATGACTCTGAGTGAGAAACCCTGAGAGAAATGAGTGAAGAGGGAGCCTAATTGTCAGATGACCCCAGGACCCTGACTTTGTCTTCCTGGGGCAGGGTGTTCCAGACCAAGGCCCACCAGTACCAAATCACTGGCTGCTGCCTGAGCCCAGACCGCCGCCTGCTGGCCACCGTGTGTTTGGGAGGATACATAAAGGTAACAAAAAGTGGCCCTCGGCCATGAGCCAAGTCTGATTTTGTTGCTCACCGTGGCATGACTGCTTGTCCTAGGGAAGCCTAGCTGAGGCAGGGGACTAGATAAGGTAACCCCCAGGAGCTCCAGGGCTGAGAGGCTCTCTCTGCCATTTGTGTCCAGTACCCTGGTTTCTCCTCTCTCTCTTCTCCAGCTGTGGGACACAGTCCAGGGCCAGCTGGCTTTCCAGTACACCCATCCCAAGTCTCTGAACTGCATCACCTTCCACCCAGAGGGGCAGGTGGTAGCCACAGGCAACTGGTCTGGCAGTGTGACCTTCTTCCAGGCAGACGGACTCAAAGTCACCAAGGTAGGAAGGTCCAGGAGAACACGCGGGACCACACAGTGAAAGTGGAGAATGACAGCTGCATGTCATTTTGAGCCCATATTGAGAAAAGGCTCTGTTGTTTCTATCTTTACACCCACGTCTAGGAACTAGGGGGCCCAGGACCCTCTGTTCGTACGCTGGCATTCAGTGCACCCGGGAAGGTTGTGGCTCTAGGCCGGATAGATGGGACAGTGGAGCTGTGGGCCTGGCAAGAGGGCACACGGCTGGCAGCCTTCCCTGCACAGTGTGGCGGTGTCTCCACCGTTCTTTTCTTGCATGCTGGAGGCCGGTTCCTGACGGCTGGGGAAGATGGCAAGGTGAGTTTCCAGAGGGTCTGTGGGCTCAGGGACAGAGGAGCGAAAGTAGGGATGTATTCACGTAATGTTGAGGATCCTGGGGGAGTTTGCATGGTGTGAGAGAGAAGACTTTTGAGGGAAGATGTCACGGGGCGGGGACAGTGGAGGTAAGTACCTTTAAACTTTTCTTGCATCCTAGGCTCAGTTATGGTCAGGATTTCTTGGCCGGCCCAGGGGTTGCCTGGGCTCTCTTTATCTTTCTCCTGCACTCTCTGTGGCTCTCAACCCAGACGGTGACCAGGTGGCTGTTGGGTACCGAGAAGATGGCATTAAAATCTACAGAATTTCTTCAGGTATCAGAGGGGGAGTAGATGGGTTTACACCCTTGGAGGTTCCTACGGCCTCGTTTCTTTCCCCAAATGTCTTTCTTTCATGTCCTCTTCCGTTTTCTAGGTCCCCAGGAGGCTCAATGTCAAGAGCTAAATGTGGCGGTGTCTGCACTGGTCTGGCTGAGTCCCAGCGTCTTGGTGAGTGGTGCAGAAGATGGCTCCCTGCATGGCTGGATGCTCAGGAGAAACTCCCTTCAGTCCCTGTGGCTGTCATCCGTGTGCCAGAAGCCTGTGCTGGGGCTGGCTGCCTCCCAGGAGTTCTTGGCGTCTGCCTCAGGTACTCCTGGACAGTGCTATCGAATCATTTCTTTGAAATATGCTGGTGTCAGCCTTCGATTTATAACTAATTGTGCACGCTTATCGAAATCCATGCACATACAGTGTTTATTTACAGCTTTTGAATCCGTTCTGTCGGAGAGTCGTTTTTTTACGCAGCTGGGGCTTCTTAAAAGCCTTGCCTCTGCTTTGTCCCTCTGGGGATTTAATGTTGGGTAGGGGTCTATTCAAGAAGCCCTGAGCGTTTGACTCCTTTGCTTTCTTGCTCTTTTGCTGGGAAATTGCCTTTGGTACCAGGGAGTGCTTGTTCTCACTTTCTCCAGGAAATTTTAAGGCTTTAAGCCTTTTTTTTTTTTTAAGTTTAGATTTCTGTCCCAAGTTTGGAGTCTATGCAAGTGCTTGCCCCATAGGGCATCGGTTATTAATGTAATTTTAAAAGGGTGACAGTTTCTCTCTCACCCCCAACTAACTCCCAAGTAATTGAGACAGAGACTATGTTTTTATATGATATGCTTACAACACATAGCTGAGTTATTAATGTACTCTAAATCTCTAATCTCATCTGGCTACCTCCCAGCCAAAGTGCCCATGATACTTGCATTTTAATATTGTTCTAGGTCTCTCTGCTTCAGATATTTTCTTCCCATGCTGCTTCTCACACTCTCTCCTCACGACTCTATCCCCCTCTTCTCTTCTCTTCTCTTCTCTTCTCTTCTCTTCTCTTCTCTTCTCTTCTCTTCTCTTCTCTTCCCTTCCCTTCCCTTCCCTTCCCTTCTCTTCTCCCCTCCCCCTCCTCTCCCTTCCTCCTCCTTTCCCCTCCTCCTCCTCCTCCTCCTCCTCCTCCTTCTCTCTCTCTCTCTCTCTCTCACTCACTCTCTGTGTCTCTGTCTCTCTGCTCAGCTATTGACTAATCAGCTTTATTGACAAGTCAGAGAATAAATGAGGAGGAAGAATGTTTACACAGACTTGAAACAGGAGATACTTGGAATAAACATTATAATGCCATGTCTAGATATGGGGGGCAGGGAAATCAGCATTTGAATAATACACGGATAATCTTTACACGCTACACAAAACCATTATGGCTACAGTGTTCATCGCCCATGATTATTCTAGACTGTTTCTAGAGGGAGGAGGAGGAAAGGCACCGCAGAACCATACTGGTCCTCTGGAAGCAGAGGCTTGATCCTCACAGATGGTGAGATGAATGTGAGTTGAGGCCTTGAGAAAAAGCTTCTGCTGCAGCTGCTGTGAGAAGTGTGGTGGGCAGTTACAGACACACGGAGCCAAACTCTTGACTTGAGTTCTGCCATGCAGAAGCTGGGGTACATGCTGTGCGCTTATGTAGTGACTGCCCCTTGCCCGGGATCTCTGCACATTCTGGTGACTCACCATCCCACTTCCTGGGAGTTGTACTCAGACACTGGGCTCTGCTCCCACAGTTTCCTCTAGCTCCTAGGCCAGTCTAGCTTCTGCTTTCAGAAAGCACTTCCCTTTCTGTTTCATCAACACAGAGGACTTCACGGTGCGACTGTGGCCAAGACAGCTGCTGACACAGCCACATGCAGTAGAAGAGTTGCCCTGTGGGGCTGAACTCCGGGGACACGAGGGGCCGGTGTGCTGCTGTAGCTTCAGCCCTGATGGACGCATCTTGGCCACAGCGGGCAGGGATCGGGTGAGCTACAGAAGGATGTAACCCCAGGGCCCCACAGCCCCTCTGTTCCCAGATTCCTGAATGGTCTATTTCCCATTGCCCTCTTGAACTTTTTGATCTGTCAGATGTGCAGATGGGTCTACCTGCATGCCTTACGCTCTCTCTCCTTTAAAACTCCCTGTGGTGGTACTTACCTTGGTCTCAGTACTTAGGAGATGAAGGCCCGAGGATCAGATCATTATCTCGGGAGGTAGTCCCGGGCCTCATGAGACACTGTCAGATATAAACAACCCCTCTCTGAAGTGGCTTCAGCACTCCACGGTCTGTGTCCTGAGGAGTCCCGTCCTTACCTTCCCAGAATCTCCTCTGCTGGGACGTCAAGGTAGCCCAAGCCCCTCTCCTGATTCACACGTTCTCGTCCTGTCATCGAGACTGGATCACTGGCTGTACGTGGACCAAAGACAACATCCTGGTGAGTGAAGGAATGGGAAGGAGTAAGCAGGGCCCAGCAAGTATCCTGAGGGAAAACCATAATCTGCGTCTCAAACTTTTCCTAGCATCTGTTAATGACAGCCACGCTAACCTTCGCTGGCTACGTACATAGTTTATTACCACAATTAATCTTTACAGTATCCTGAAAAGTAGACCCTACCTTTATGTCTCCTTCCCAGAGAAGAAAATTGACCCCAGAAAAGCATTTTTTAAGGTCATGCCAGAGATAAAGCTGAGATGGGAGGCACTCTTTTTATTTACATTCCTTGCCCTTTTGTGTGTGTCTGTGCGCGTGGGCAGAGGGATGTGCCGTTGTGCCATGCTATGCACATGGAGGTCAAAAGACAACTTGTAGTAAGTAGTCAGTGTTCTCTTTTTGCATATGGTTTCTAGGGATTGAACTTAGGTTGTTAGGCTTGGTGGTAAGCAGCTTTACCCACTGAGCCATTCTACCATCTCAGAGCCAATAAACGTTCTGATAAGAAAGCCCTCTGCCTTTTTTCAGTGTTGGATAGTGAACCCAAGGCCTTGCACATACTTGGCAGGTGCTCTTTTTTATTTTTATTTTTATTTTTTAAAGATTTATTTATTATGTATACAGCATTCTGCCTGCAAGTACACCTATACACCAGAAGAGGGCACCAGATCTCGTTACAGATGGTTGTGAGCCATCATGTGGCTGCTGGGAATTGAACTCGGGACCTCTGGAAGAGCAGCCAGTGCTCTTAACCACTGAGCCATCTCTCCAGCCCCCAGGGGCTCTTTTTTAAAGACTTACATTTTTTAAAAAAAATATTTGTGGGCTGGAGAGATGGCTCAGCAAGTGGTTAAGAGCACTGACTGCTCTTCCAGAGGTCCTGAGTTCACAGGATGATCCAGCAACCACATGGTGGCTCACAACCATCTGTCATGGGATCCGATGCCCTCTTCTGGTGTGTCTGAAAGTAACTACAGTGTACTCATACATTAAATAAATAAATCCTTAAAAATAACTCTTTAAAAGTGTGTCTTTGTGGGTCTGTGCATGTGAGTACTGTCCCTGAGGCCAGGAGAGAATGATGGATCCCCTAAAACCAGAGTTCCAGGTCATTATAAGTTACCTGGTCTGGGGGGGCTGAGGAGCAAATTCATATCTTCTAGAACAGGGTAGTTTTGCAACCGTAGGCATTTCTAGCCCCAAAGCCCATGTTCCTAACAAGATACAGTACTGTCTCTATAGTTTTGGAGTGCCTGAGAGTGAAAGATTTATTTGAGAGTGAGAAGCTGTGATTTATTTGCTCCTAAGGCGTAGAATTAATCTCAGATTATTTTCTTGGGGTTTGTGATGTTCATTTTCCCTATGTAGAAGTCTTGTGTTGTTTGTAAAAAAGATATAAGAAAGGACCCAGGCATGGTGCTGTATGCCTTTAATCCTAGCATAGTGAGTTCCTGGCCTACCAGAGCTACCTAGTGAGACCCTGTCTCAAAGTCACACAAAATGACTTTGTGGAATGTTGACGTTCTTGTTCCTCTCACTTGTGACTGCAGATCTCCTGCTCTAGTGATGGCTCTGTGGGACTCTGGAACCCAGAGGCAGGACAGCAACTTGGCCAGTTCCCAGGTCACCAGAGTGCCGTGAGCGCTGTGGTTGCTGTGGTAAGGCGATGGACTGTACCAGCATTCTCTGGGAGAGCCAGGAGGATCTGGGAGATTGGATGCACTAGGTGTCTAATCTCAGTGGCAAATAGTAAAACTGTGATACTTGGACTGGGTTCCAGTGTTGGGCCTGATGGTCGGTGTGCTGGGTGGCCCGTGAAAACACATCCTCCTAGTGTTATGGATTTCTGGCAAGACTTTCTGAGCCACTCAATGCCACAGTTCTGCATCCCTCAGCCTTTTACATCTTACAAGTTTCTGATGTTTACCCTTCTCTCTCTGGAAGGGCCAGAGGTCTTAGCCAGGTATTTTCTAAGTTCTTGGTGTCTTAATCAGGAATTAAATAAAAGCACATGCAGAATGGGCTGGAGAGATGGTTCAGCAGTAAGAACGCTTCCAGAAGACCTGGGTTCAATTCCCAACACCCATGTATCTCCAGGGAGACCTTGAAGCCTCTGTTCTCCTTGGGCACCTCTACTCATGTGCACAGAATGCCTCCCCCACCAATTAAAATTTTAAAAAAAGCACATACACATAGACTATGAAAGCAGAGAGATAATTTTATGCAAAGCAAGTTAATACATAGGTAAGATATGCCGCCTCTGGGCAGTGTCGTGCATGCCTTTAATCCCAGCACTCAGAGACAGGTGGATATCTATGAGTTCGAGGTCAGCCTGGTCTATAGAGTTAATTCCAAGACAATCAGGACTAAACAGAGAAACCCTGACTCAAAAAACAAGCAAGCAAAACGACATGCTGTCCTGAGTGAAGGGTAAGGTCTGAAAGAGGGAGGAGCTGGATTCGTAGGGGTATAGGGTATAGTCTGAGTGGTTCTCTATTGTTATCAAGAGACTTGGATTAAATACGCTTTCACTTGATGCATATGTCATTTGCCACAGTGTATCTGCTTTTAATCACATGCACACCAACTAGTGACACAGATTGCTTTATTACACATGCATCCAAAACCAGTTCGGGCCAGATCAGTCCTACTACCTTCAAAGAGAGGAGCGTGGGCAGCTCTGGGCACGTGGGGGACTTGGGCTGGTGACAGGGTTGTTTGGTGTGTGGTTTGGAGAGGGGAGTATGCTTAGTACATGCAGGTCAGGGTCTCAGGCTGCCAGGAGAATTATTACAAGACAATGGTATGCATACTTCAGGCTAGTGCGGTCCCAGGCTACTAAACTACTTCCTTCCTGCTTCATGTCCCATGTCCTGCCCACCATGACTGTCCTCTGACACTGTGATCTGCGGACAGGAGGAACACATTGTATCTGTGAGCCGGGATGGGACCTTGAAAGTGTGGGACCGTCAGGGTGTGGAGCTGACCAGCATCCCTGCCCATTCCGGACCCATTAGCCAGTGTGCCGCTGCTCTGGAACCCCGTCCAGGTATCGACCTGCTAGCCTTTTCCCTTTTCCCCTTTTATTTCCTCCTCTTCCATTTCCTGTTCCTCTTTTTCAGTACTAGAGTTTAAACCTAGGACTGGTGCTTGCTAGGCCAGCCCTCTGTTATAGGCCTTTGACACTGGGCCTAGCCATTCCTTCTGAGTTGGTTTCCCTGTCTTTTCAGCTGGACAGCCTGGATCAGAGCTTCTGGTGGTGACTGTTGGACTGGATGGGGCCACAAAGCTGTGGCATCCCCTGTTGGTGAGTTCTCTGCAAGAACTGGAGTAGGGACATGACAGAGAAGGTGTACGGGATGACCTCTGCAACCCTCTTCTTCCTAGGTGTGCCAAATACATACCCTGCAGGGACACAGTGGTCCAGTCA
The DNA here is from genome assembly GCF_011064425.1 of Rattus rattus. NCBI lineage: Eukaryota > Metazoa > Chordata > Mammalia > Rodentia > Muridae > Rattus > Rattus rattus. The sequence continues at coordinate 72,482,392 of NC_046165.1, forward strand.
CAGCTGCTGCTGCTTCAGAGGCCTCAGGCCTCCTGCTGACCTCAGATAATAGCTCTGTATGGCTCTGGCAGATCCCTAAGGAAGCAGGTGAGGGAGGGGGAAAGGGAGGTCACATAAAGGAAGGTGAGTGGAACAAGGGATACCAGGGTAACCTTATAACTCTTTATCCCATCCACCCATCCAGTTGCCCAATTTTGTTCTCCCCCTCCCCCTCCCCCTTCCCCTCCCTTTCCCTCTTCCTCTCCCTCTCTCTATGTCTCCAGTGTCTCACTCTGTAGGCTTAGCCAGCCTAGAACTTGCTATATAGACCAGGCTGGCCTTAGACTCAGAGAGATCCCTGGTGCTAGGATTAAAGGAGTGCACTGTAGGGGTTGGGGGATTTAGCTCAGTGGTAGAGCGCTTGCCTAGGAAGCGCAAGGCCCTGGGTTCGGTCCCCAGCTCCAAAAAAAAAGAAAAGGAAAAAAAAAAAAAAAAAAAAAAGTGCACCGCCCTGAGAGCCCAGTGCAGAGTTCTTAGTGCGTTCTCTCCTTTCTTCTCCAGATGATACCTGCAAACCTAAGAGTTCTGCAGCCATCACCGCTGTGGCGTGGGCACCAGATGGTTCTCTGGTGGTGTCTGGAAATGAAGCTGGGGAACTAACGCTGTGGCAGAAAGCGCAGGCTGTGGCTACGGCACGGGTATCTTGGTCTATATGAATTCTGTCCACCCGTGTGTTTAATGGAACCTCTGTGGGTTGGAGTTTTGCCTGCATGCCTGGGAGGTGAAAGGTTTATGCTCGTCCTTCAAAAGTACTGAACTAAACCTGCTTCGTACACAGGCTCCAGGCCGCATCAGTGACCTGATCTGGTGCTCCGCAAATGCATTCTTTGTTCTCAGTGCTAATGAAAATGTCAGTGAGTGGCAAGTGGAACTGAGGAAAGGTTCAACATGCACCAATTTCAGGTGAAGCAAGGAAGCCGCTGATGGGAATGGTTACGTATACCAGGATTTTGTTATATGATCTTTCTATGCCTGCCTTCGGGTGGGACTGTGCTAGGATGTCAGCTGCCCCTGGCTTTATTGGTTGTTTTATTGATCTCTGTGTGTATATGTGGCAAGGAATTGGGGCAGCAAAGTCATTTTGCTTTTATTTGTGAGTAGCCCCAGTGGAGTTGAGTAGCCTGAGGGAGGTTAGCCAAAGTAGTGCCTTTCTCGTTTGTTCTGTCTTTATAGTCTTCATCTCAGGGGTCAGAGAACAATCTGAGGGAATTGGCTCACCTACCAACATGTGGGTTCAGGCAATCAAAGTCAGGTAGTCAGGCTTGTTGGCAAGCGCCCTTACCCACTAAGCCCTCTCTCCTGCCTCAGTCTTGTCAGTTTAAATGAATAATTCTTTTTCTTTTTAAGATTTATTTATTTTATTTATATGAGTACACTGTAGGTGTGTCTGACACACCAGAAGAGGGCATCTGATCCCATGACAGATAGTTGTGAGCCACCATGTAGTTGCTGGGATTTGAACTCAGGACCTCTGGAAGAGCAGTCAGTGCTTTTAACCCACTGAGTCATCTCTCCATGAATGATTCTTAAATACCTACTTGATGACAAGTTCTGGGCCAGACAGTATGCTACCAGTGAATTGTTTTTATTTATTTGTTTGTTTTGCTTTTGTTTTTCGAAACAGAGTTTCTGTGTGCTCCTAGATATCTTGGAAATTGCTGTGTAGATCAGGCTGGCATCAAACTCAGAGATCCACCTGCTTCTGCCTCCTGAATGCTGGGATTAAAGACATGTGCCAGCCATGGTCTGGCTTTATTGACCAAGCCAGCTCAGTCAGTCAACAGGGTCTCAGTGAGGATTAAAGAGAGAACAGACAATTAGACAACATTATAACATGACTCCAGCCAGTGCTGAAGCTGAAGCAGGTTTCTTTTTTTTCCTGTCTGCTTTTATATCATTCTGGGTACATACAAAGAATAGGGTCAGTTCTTAGATCAAAGGCAAAGTAGTCAGACAAAGCAATAAACAAAGTCCCATGGTGACTGTGTAAAGGCTTGTTAGGATGACCAAGATAAAAGGAATATCATACGTTTCTCAGCTGTATTTACCTTGAGCCTACTTCCTTGTCCTAGCCCAATGTCAAATTCCTGCTAAATTCCTAGAAGGCAGCACCAAGAGCCCACACTTTATTCTTTGGGGGTTTGATACTGGAATCAAGCAGTGCCCACGCATGCCTAACACAGACTCCAGCGTTGGTCAATGCCCTGCTCTGTGATCTGAGTTTTAGAGCAGGGACATGATGGTAGGGAAGAGGAGAGAGTGTGGTAAAGAGATGGTGAAGGTAGGGAGACCTTGTACAGCTCTGCTCTGCCTTGTAGAAAGACTTAATATGGGCCCTGGCCTGGGCGGTAGGCAGGAGAAGATGCAAAACTGAGCGTGTGCTGAAGGTGTTGTGGGGTATCCACCAGAGAACACTACTTGGGCACGGGTCTAAGCCAATAGAAAGTCTTTATTGCTGGTCAGAGACTACACTGGGTATTTGGGATCCCGAGCCTCTCTCAGGGTGAGCTTTTAAGCACAAAAAAACATCCCTTGGGTTGACATATTTCAGTTAACAAGAACAGTTAGCCAGAAGCGGAACTGCAGAAGCCAAAAGGCAAAGTTAGTACACATAGATACTTTTCCAGAACTATCTCTGGGATGGATTAGGCCTTTCTGCTGAGTTTCCCAGCCTAAAGGGCACTGCCATTATGGAGTCAATTGTGCTGAGGTTGGAGGCCTCTGTGTTACAGAGGAAGCATCCACAGAACTTATTTTTTTTTTTTAAATATTTATTTATTTATTATGTATACAGTGTTCTGCCTGCATGTATGCCTGCAGGCCAGAAGAGGGCATCAGATCCCATTACAGATGGTTGTGAGCCACCATGTGGTTGCTGGGAATTGAACTCAGGACCTCTAGGAAGAGCAGTCAGTGCTCCTAACCACTGAGCCAACTCTCCAGCCCCACAGAACTTATTGATGGAAGTAAAAGACAGCAATGTTAGAGCATCTTCTCTCGAGCAAGTAAGGGAGAATGATGGTGGATGTTGACATAAGGAGGACAGGTGTTGGGAATAGAGCTCAGGTCTCGAGTGCTTGTCTGAATCCCACCAGAGGCTCTGGGTCTGATCCCAGTACAGGAGCAGGCAAGCATGCACACAAATGGTTAGGAGCGGATATCCGGGGCAGGTCAGCATGTTTTATACTTCATTCGTGAGGAGAGTATGGGAAAGCACATTCATGAGGAATACGTGAGCATCTGAAAGGTTAGCTTAGGGATTGCCCTTCTCGGTTTGTTTGTGTCTTCTGCACTACAGACTTTATCTGAAGAGAGTTCTGCAGGAGGACTTGGGAGTCTTGACAGGTCTGGCTCTGGCCCCTGACGGCCAGTCTCTCATTTTGATGAAAGAGGATGTGGAATTGCTACAGATGAAGCCCGGGTCTACTCCATCTTCGATCTGGTAAGATCTAAAATGCCTTTTCCTTTGGGTTGAAAAGAAGGAAAAGAAGTGGGTTAGTGGTTACCCCGAGACTGGGTCAGACTCGGGGTAAAGCACTGGGGTCTGGAGAGGCAGTCCTGGGCTCAGTCTCTTCCGTTCTTATAAACAGCAGGAGGTATGCAGTGCATTCTTCTATACTGTGCACCAGCAAAGACTACGGCGTGTTTTACCTGCAGCAGGGAAACTCTGGATCGCTTTCTATCTTGGTGAGCCCTGTTTGGGTGTGTTAAAACAAACATTTGCGTAGAACCAATGCATTTAAACACTGGATCCCATCATGGAGGATATGGGGAGGGAAAGGCAGGTGGCTCCAGTGCTCTCACTGCTCTTCCCCTGGAGCAATCTTTGGATGCGCGTTTCCATGTAAGATTTCACTATGCGAGACAGAGTTGTAAAATTTTTTGCAAGTCAGAAACCTAGGAGGTCTTTCTTTCCCTCACTCTTCCTTTCTCTTGTTCTTCTCTCTCTTTTTCTTTGCCTTTCTTGTTTTCTTTCTCTTCTCTCTCCCTCCCTCCCTCCCTCCCTCCCTCCCTCCCTCCTTTCCTTTCCTTCTTCCCTTCCTTCCAGTCATTTTGAGGCAAGGGCCCATTATGTAGCCATGACTGACCTGGAGCTCACTGATACCTGCTTGCCTCTGCTTCCTGAGTGCTAGGAGATGTGTGACACTGTGCTCAGTTCTTTTTTTCATCTTTAAATTATGTGTGTGTGTGTGTGTGTGTGTGTGTGTGTGTGTGTGTGTGTGTGTGTGTATTTGGGGGCACTTGTAAGCCATAGTATGTTTGTGGAAGTTAGAGGACAACTTGTTGAGGTTAGTTCTCTCCGCCGTGTGGGTTCTAGAGAGCAAACTCAGAGTTACTCAGTTGTTCAGCTTGCTGGCAATTACTCCTACCTGCCGAGCCATCTCTCTAACCCTCTATTCCCCCCACCCCCAAGGCTTTCTGTGCAGCCCTGGCTGTCCTGTCTGGGGACTCACTCCATATAGCAGGCAGGCTGGTTTAGAACTCAGAGATACTCCTCCCTAATTCTGGGATTAAAGGCTTGTGCCAGCCACCATTTCAGGCCTGTGTCCTAGTTTTCTTAATTGTGATTTTTTTTTTTTTGACCTCTGTCAGTGTTAGCATTTTGAGGTCAAGGGCTACATTATGTTTCTGTCATGGCGCATGGTGCAGTTACCTCAGAGATGCTTAACTGATTGGGGTTCTGTCAGAGCTAGATTTCATTCCTGAGATTCCTGAGGTCTCTTGTTTCTGGAAAGTTTAAGAAATCCCAATCTGATACCTACTAAGTCACCTACAAAGTCTGTCTAAGTAGCAGTGATTCTGTTCCTAAATACATACTTAAGTGAAGTAAGTGGACATGGTCCCCAAATGCCAGGCACAGGCACATCCGTGTCAGCCTAATTCAACATAGCCATACCTGGACATGTAACTCTCAGCATATAGCTGTGTGACGGAAAAGGCAGAACATGACACTGAGTGTTGACACATGAGAAAACACAGACATGTTATTCTGCAAAGGAAGCCAGACACAAAACATGTCCACACTACCGAGATCTCACTTAAGTGGAGTTTGTAATAATTGGAGTACGTCATGACACTAAAATCTGCTGCCAGCTTTGGGGTCTCTCCTACCAATTGGGATGGGGGCATGAGAACAACATCAGATGTTAGAAATGTTCCCCAGCTCCACCTCAGGGAACTTCATGAGTGGATTCTGCATGCGTCCATTTGATGCACGTACTTTATTCGTAGGTGTGGTGGGTTTTTGGTTTTTGTCTTTTGTTTGTGGTTTTTTAAAATATATATATAAAATATATATATAAAATATATATATATATATATATATATATATATATATATATATATATATCCTGACTATCTTAGAGCTTTGGTAGTGGAGTTGTGTCATGAACTAAACAAAGTTACCTATCCACCTATCCCTTCACAGGAGCAGGAGGAGTCAGGGAAGTTTGAAAAGACCCTGGACTTCAATCTGAACTTAAATAATCCTAATGGGTCCCCAGTATCAATCACTCAGGCCGAACCTGAGTCTGGTTAGTGGCAGTAGAAGGACCAGAGTGGTCTTTCTGGGCTGGCTTAGGGGAGGCTGGTGGGTCCTAAAGGCCTGAGCCCTGGCTAACTCTGCTCTTAAAATGGCAGAGTCCTCGCTTTTGTGTGCTACCTCTGATGGGATGCTGTGGAACTTATCTGAGTGTACCCCAGAAGGAGAGTGGGTCGTAGATAACATCTGGCAGAAAAAATCAAGAAACCCTAAAAGTCCAACTCCGGGGACAGATTCGTCCCCAGGCTTATTCTGCATGGATGGCTGGGCAGAACCCACACATTTAAAGGCACGGCAGTGTAAAAAGGTGAGCTTGGAGGGAGGCAGTTCCAAATCTGATGCAGCAGCCCTTGCTGCTTCTGTCATTGAAAGGCCTCCCTGAGAACTCATGCTGTTCTCCTCCTCTCCGAGATTCACTTGGGCTCTGTCACGGCCCTCCATGTGCTGCCCGGATTGCTGGTGACTGCTTCAGAGGACAGAGATGTTAAGCTGTGGGAGAGACCCAGTATGCAGCTGGTGAGTGTGGGTCTGTGTGTGTGTACGTGTGTGCACAAGCTAAGAAGGGACTAGTGCAAGAAAACGAATGTAGGATAAGGTGTGAAAAAGAGATGAAAGTTGTTTTCTTCACTCTCTCTTGGGGTGGCCTAAGGTATTTGAGAGAAAGGTAATAAGGAGACCGCAGGCTGATAGCCTCACCTCCCCCATTTCTCTTCCTGCCTCAGCTCGGCTTGTTCCGATGTGAAGGGCCGGTGAGCTGTCTGGAACCTTGGATGGAGCCCAGCTCTCCCCCGCAGCTTGCTGTGGGAGATGCACAAGGAAACTTGTATTTTCTATCTTGGGAATGAAGATGCGGTAATCAGGACAAAGATGGTGTCACCAGATGATGGTCACCTGAAGACACCAGTGTCTATATTCTTAATAAGATTATAAAATAAAGTGTTGGAAGATCTAACGTGTAAGCCTGCTTGTCTTCTCTGGTGGATTTAGATCAACAGGGAAGGATACGAATGCTCTTTTCCAATTTAAACATTCATTCTTATAAGAACCGCAAGAAAACGAGCCACGTCTTTAATAGGTGGGCTCTATTCCTGTGTCCCTTTCTGGCCTAAGTTCTAAGGTTCCATTCTGGTCAGAAGGGAGGAAGACAGTACTTAGCTTGACGAGACCTGAGGGGCTCTTGTTTGATCATGGGAGGAGGTAAGAATGAGTTAAAGTCAGTAGACCTGTGAGCATTTAGGAAGAAACAGACAGACCTAGGACAGTGCTGGGTTCCTGTCACAGACACAGTCCTCTCCCCAGAGCTAACTGGCCAGAGGGAGAAGTCGAGGCATCAAAGGCAGAAGAGTCTTTTGACTTTACATTCAACTTGTAAGCACTCGTTAATAGACTAATTGGCAATCTTGGACGAAATCACAAACCTATTTCTCCCTCAAATTGAAGTTCATGGAGCTGGAAAGATGACTCTATGGTTAAGAGCACTGGCCACTCATACAGAGGACTGGGTTTTGAGTCTCGGTGCCTACATGGTGGCTAACAGCTCGCTGTAACTCCAGTTCCAGGAAGTCCATCGCCCTCTCTGGCCTCCATAGGCACTGTACACATGTGGTGTACATGTAGCCAAAGCACTCATAAAATGCTTTTTTTTTTTACACATAAAATAAAAATAGATCTTTTCATCAAGTGTTCTTTTAAAAGAGTCAGCTATGGTATTCATAATTTCTGTTCAGAGGCAGGGGCATTTGGGAGGTAGATTTTTAATTCGAGGCTAGCCTGGTCTATAGGAAGAGTTCCAGGACAACCAGAATTATATAGAGAAACCCTATTCTGAAGAACAAAGGAAAAATGAAACCACAATGAAATCGATAAAGTTTACATGCTGACAAGTGGAATAATCATGTCACAGATTTACATTGATACTTACTTATCATGTTCTGTCCTTGAACTCAGAGTTCTGTCCAACTCCTTCCTCACCTCCCAAGTGCTGGGATTAAAGGTGTGTGATACCATGTACTCTGTAAACATTACTGTAAAGCATAGCATGTGACTGTGTTAGGAGGCCAAGGAAGGAGGCTTTCTCTTGAAATCTAGGCCATCCTGGCCTATGTAGCCAGTTCTAAGACAGCCGGGTATCTACAGTGAGATCCTGTCTTAAAAGACAAAATGAGGGGCCAGTGTAGTGACTTAGTTAATAAATGCACTGGCTGCACACAGATACTTCAGACACACACACACATTCTTAAAAATAAATCTTAAAAAAAGCAGAGTGTGGCTGCACTGCCTGTAATCCAGCATTGGAGGGCAAAGGACTGAAGGGCTGGGACTTGCTAAGCATCAGCCTTTCTCCAGATTCAGAGCCCTGTATCAAGGAGAGTGTGCAGAGTGTTAGTGCACACACCCAACACCTTCCGCTGGCCTCCATGTGTGCACACAGGCGTGCACAACACAAAGAATGAGTGCTTGGAGAAGTAAAACCCAAAGAAGCCATAGTTAAGATTTATACGATTTTATTACACAAAATATCAAAAAGTTTAAGAACAAAGTATTGCTTGGTTTTTGTTTGAAGATTAGATTCTCTCTGGCTTGTTTGATCAACATTCACCACAGCTGCAGAAAATTAAATTGAATCTTTAGAAGGTATCGCATATGGACCTGGTTGGGGCTATACACAATAAACTCATTGTAGTTGAGGGTGTACCCCTCTGGATTGAGAATTCCTGTGTCACTTGCTGGTCCTAAGGGCACTGTACTCCCATTCCTGCCAAGTAGAAGAAAATATGTCAAATCAGCATTTTGTCCAGAGTTGAAATAGACAGTAGATTGATTCTTAACAATTAGAAGTAGTCTTCGGGGCTGGGGATTTAGCTCAGCGGTGGCGCTTACCTAGGAAGCGCCAAGGCCCTGGGTTCGGTCCCCAGCTCCGAAAAAAAAAAAAAAAGAGCGGGGGAAGAAGTAGTCTTCCAGTAGCCTCAGGTCAGAGTACTTACAGGGTGATGAAGTGGGCGGGGCTGGGAGCCATCTTTCCCATCCCCTTGGTGCTATGCTTGCCCTGAAGCAATCCTTCTGCCTTAGGATTGGCCTCCAGCAGTTCATTACACTGACCCAGAGCCACCTGCAGAGCAAGAGATCCCAGAATGCCTGCTGTACCCGGTCAAGAACAGGTGCTTCTGAAGCCACCCAGAGCATTCTGATTTGTAGTTTACTCCTTTACTTTAGCAGAAGAGTCTAATGCAATGGGAACCCCATTCCATGTGAATTTCTTGAACCCAAAGTCAAATTTTCTCAGTGAAAAATCTGACAGTAAATTAGAGATCGTAGCTGTGCCCTTTGCCTTACCTCTGACAGAAGAAGCAATCCTGTATTGTTCAGGCGAGAAGCAAAGCAGTAATTGGCACTCTTGGAAGACATGTCGGCAAAGTAGATTCCTTTCCCAAACTGAAATATATCAACAGAACTGGAGATCAGCTGTCTAATCCACTCTGTGAGAAGGTCCTGGCATGGGGGACACTTTTAAGCCCTGTACTCAGAAGGCAGAAGCAGGCAGATCTCTGAGTCTGAGTGCAGCCTGGTCTACACAGCACGTTGCGGACTACACAGCGAAACCCTGTCTCAAACCAAAACCAAAAAACCAACCAACCAACCAACCAACCAACCAACCAAAATTCTATGAGGAGGAAGACAGCATTGAATATGAGGCTCTGTTCTCATAAACACAACATACTCCCTCCCCCACTGTCCTTTCCCTATCAGTTCAAGAGACAACAAAAACAGCTAGACTTTTGCCTTTGGGGAGAAAAGACATATCTTTTTTAGAATTTAAAGAAAGAGGGACACAGCAAAACTACTATGTGGTTTTTAGTGAGAGGTTTTAACTCTTTCCAAGAAGTACCACCTAATCCTGGGTAGGAGACCAAAGTTATTATTGTCCATTTTCGTCTCCCTTTGGGCTCCTAGCCTTCAATCTCTACTTACCATATAACCTGTGATGGGAGCCTCAGGTGGGGCGACTCTAAGTCCGTGGCTCAGGATCCCCACCCAGTTACTCAGCCTGGAACCATGCCAGAGCAGCATCCTAAGAAAGAGCCATTAGTTTTCTCTTCTGCAAACATCAATCTCAAATACAAGACAAACCAACACAGAGCTGCCTCTGCCACCCTCCAAACTGCTTCACTGCCTTTCAGCCAAGGAAATGCCTACTCAGCCCAGAGCTGACTCAGACCTGTTAGGAAGGTCCTTTCTGAAGGCCTCTTTCTCCCCTTCCTTCTCTACTTCGAAAACTTCCAGCAAGGTCATAGTATAGTCCTTATGTGTAGGAGCATGGGTAGACTGTAGGTACTGGGAAATCACCTATGGAAAAGAATTACGAATAGCAAATGTGCACTCCGTAAGAGACTGGACTGAGCTGAAGGACGCAGGGCTTCTGAAGCTGGCAGAACTTTCTGTCCCCAACCAAACAAGCCTCACAATGAGTTAGAAAGGGCTCTACATTCCCAAGTTGCTGGTAAATACAGGGATGGGAAGGACAGGTTTGACTGGAGTAAGACTGTGAAGATAAATGACTGTTTTTATTACTTTGAACTCATGACTTTCATGGTCCAGAGGACGCAAAGCACATCGTAGGTTTCTATAGTGTTGGTCCAGTGGGTGTTCTAGGCCTTGGCGCTCTGACTTCACCAGCTTAAGGGCAATTTCAATGTCTCCCAATGCCTAAGAAAATGAAATAAAGAATCAGTGTGAAGGAACTCAGGAGAAGAGACTGGGAACTTCCAAATGCATTCACAGCTCACCTCCAGCAGTTTTACTTTGTCTGACAGTTCTTTCTCTGTCCGGATTACAGGAGGGATGGAGAGTCTAAGGACAGATACCATCACAATGAGCAGTCTGATTTGTGGATACAAGATGCATGACTGAAAAACAGGTCCTTGGAAAGCTGATATTTGTCTTCTTACTAAAGAGAAAAGAGCTGGTCCTGGTGGTGTACACCTTTAATCCCAGACTCAGGAGGAGGGGTAGGAAGATGTGAGTTGAGTTCCAGGACAGCCAGGACTACATAGAGACACTTTTGTCTCAAAACAAACAAGTAAACAAATAAAGAAACAAAGGGTTTCCTATTTGAAAGAGAGAGACCTGTGAAGACTTCAAAGCCCAAGTATATAAACCAGTCATTTGGATTCAGAAAGGTGTTATTTGTGAGATTACAGCCTTCTTAAAGAACAGAAGGGGTAGGATTTGCAAGGTGTTTTCTCAGTGGTTAGATATAGACTTTCCATGTTTTTGCATTTTAAGCGTTTCATTTTTTATTTTGTGTGGTCGGGGTCCATTCTCTCTTGAGTTGGTAGCATTCACTTGGTCAGGAATACAGTTCTAATAAGTTGGGAAATTATGCCCCATATTTCTTTTGTTTTGTCCTTGAGATAAGAGTCAAGGCTGGCCTTAAACTCACTAGGTAGCTTTTCCCTGCCTCCTGAGTGCTGGCGTCCCTTATTCTAAGCTAGCTACAAATCATACTGGATCCAGTTCTATTTAGGACAAATAAAAAATTAAGAGAACCATAGCCTCTGTGGCCGCTTACGGCACAAAAGGTGAGTAGAAGAGCAAAGTAAAGAGACAGCACGACCTTACCCAAAGTCATGAGGGATCCGGGTGTAGAATTCATTGCATGCCTCAACAAGCGCTCGCCCATGCTGGCCAGCGCGGAGACAATCCTCAATCTTCTTGAGAGACTGGTAGCCTGCCTTGATCTGCGCCACTGTCAGTTTTCCTGGAGGCCCAGTCAGAGATCAGACTCCAGAGTAGGGTCCCATCCTCGTATAGTGTATATCCCTGCCCAATAACAAGTCAATTCCTCGCAACCCCCTTCTCGATCCCGTTTCCCTCACTCAGGACTTTCAGTAAACTGCAACTAGCGATGAGATTGCTCACTGCAGAGACAGGACAATGAGGGGCTGGGGCAGAGTCTGAGTCCTACCGAGTGGGGCCCTCTTGGTGTCATACTTCATCTCAATCATCATCTCTTCCATGGTCTGCACGTTACAGATCAACGTTAGCAGCTCCTGGACTCGGAGATCCAGCTGTGACTCTGGCTTCGAAGTTTCCTCTTGTTTTGTTTTATTTTCATCCTGTAGCAAAATAAACACCACTTCTAACAACTGTAGGGAGCAGTTCCACTGTTATCCTCTGTGCTCGAATGCTGCTATGTTTCTATTAGGAATCTAGTTAGAGTAGCCAATGTGATTTCCACCCTGATTTGTTAGTGCTCCCTCACAGTGAAGCACTCAAAGGGAGAACAAAAGGCCCTTTCAACAATGTCTTTAAGTTATGTAAACACAGCTCTTACACCCCAGATCTTCTGATCATATTAATACAAGTTTCTTAATTTTCAGATCTATGAGTTTTTAGGAAACTTCTCAGCATCCTGGAAACCCATTTGTGAAAATTATTTTTCTTTCTTTTTGTGATTCTTAGTTTTGAACCCAGGGCCTTGTGCATGCTGGGCAAACATTCTACTTCAGATCCTGCACTTCAAGTCCTTCACAGTGATAAAGCTAGTTTAAATAGCTTCTCAGTTTGGTCATTTATTGATCTTCTCTGGGTCTATAACACTGAACTTCTAGAAGCAGGCATTGGATTTCAAAAGAATTCTAGTACATAACAGAGAAGACCAGAAAGGCATATTCTAGTCCTTTGTGATCAAAGATGAGAGAGAGTTATCTCAGAGGTGGGAAGCAGCAGTGACTCCTACTATCCCAGCCTCTTTTGGTCTTGGCCTGATCTCCAGTGCCTGGCTAGAACTCCCCGACTCAGAGACTCCTTCTGCAGAGCCAGCGTACCTGCGTGCTGGCAGCATAGTCCATCTGCAACATGTCGTATTTTCCAGGTACTTTCTCAAAGTTCTCACGATCCTCCCAATTGTTTTTAGTTTTGTCAAGGAATCTGTGGAGCCCAAGGTAGTGGGAAAATCATATGAATCAAGGTTCATTGTCAGAGGGAGGCATACAGAAATTCCCCAACGTAGTTTCTCAATAATTTGTGTCTCCTCACAGCTCAGGCCCACCTCAGTGTTTGGTAGTGTGAACTGTAAATCAGGACACTGAATGGACAGAAATACCAGAACAAAGGAGTCATGCAGAACTGGGAGAAAAGAAAAGTTTCCCAGGCTTCCCAAAAGCCCGGAGACAGAATGTATAGAAGAACAGGTAGATAAGCAATACTTCTAGACAGGAGACATGCTTCTAGATTCGAGAAAGTCTGTTCTCAAAATCAACCCCACAAGTTTAATGCTGGTGTCTCTAATTTCTTAGATTTGCTTGCTATGTTTAAAAAATATTCTTCTGGTCAACTTCCAGGTTGATTTAATCACTGGCTGAAGGTACAACTTCATGCTTTAATCACAGGGAGTCAGAATAGCGATGAATGAGCATCTATGCCAAATCATCCTTGCAGGAAACATTGCAACAGGAGAGAGCCAAGAAGGGCATGTTTTTAAACTCAGTTAGCACTTACTTTTTCTGAAATATTTCTTTTGCTTTGTTGAGGTCACCAGAACAAGCCACCAAGCTGTGCTGCCCTGTTTTCCCAACTGCAAAGTAAATGCCATACATAGGATGGTTCCTTGCCCTAGACCCCGAGTGTAGCTCTCCAGTAGTAACAAGTCATCTCTCTACGGTCTCTGCTTATTGTCTGACTAATAGGCAGGGAGAGAGGAGGGAAAGGTGAAGGGGCTTAGGCAAGCCATCACACTGATACAAGTTACCGCTAAGTGTCACAGCCTATAAGCAGCTGTCAGTCCAGTACAGGGGTCTTCTCAATCTCACCAAGCTTCCCAATGTAGATGCCTGCCACTCCCCAACCTCAAAAGCCCATCTGGATTCCTGAGCCATTCGGAGACCTAAACCTGCTCACTGCATTGCCTCTGGGGTTCTGAATGACAACTCAATCCATCATGGAGCTTTTACCTCGGCCCCACCTCATCCACACACTGAAGTTCTTCTGGGCATCATCTTCTAACAGCTGGATAAGGTAGTACTTGTTGTTGTTGAACTGGAGATTGGTCTGTGACAAGTGGGAGAACAGTAACATAAAAGGAGTTAGTTCTACAACTGGAGGTCACAGTACCCGCAGTATTTCTTTTGTTATAGCTGTCCAGTAATTGCCACAGTGAAAAGCACAGCATGAAGAAACAAACAGATCTTGAGAGAATAAGGATAGAAACAGGAACTTAACATTTCACTCTTGGAAATTAAAGTGGATCTTGGAAGCTTCCTGAAACCCACTACCCAACCTCCTACATTAATGGAATCCCCTCGATGGCTCCCTCCATAGACATTTTTTGCTCTACATTGTTAAGACAGGGTCTCTCATGAACCTGGAGCTCACAGGCAAGCCCATGTGTCCTCTTGTCTCTGTCTCCTTGTTGCTAGGACTCAAATATAAGCCACTGTATTCAGCTTGTTACTTAGGTGCTGGGGATCCAAACTCAGGTCCTCAGGTATATACTGCAAGAGTTAGTGACTCAGGCAGCTCTGGCCTGGCTTATGATAGTTTAGGTATAAGTAACACAAAGGAATACTAGTGAGCTGTAAAATGACATATATTAGATTGAAGCAAGTGGCTGGGAGAAAACCCAGTCAGGAAAGTACATGCTAAACAATCATTAGACCTTGAGTTCAATCCCCAAAACCCACGTGAAAACTTGAGCATGGCAATGCACATTTGGAATCCCAGCTCTGAGTTGGCAGACACGGGTAAGCATACATTTGTACTCACAAGCACAAAAGTAGATACATTCAAATATGAGTCATATCCAGGAAATAAATTAACAAAGAAAATATCTATTCAAAACAATGAGCGTGTGCGAGAGAAAGATGAAGACACACACAGACAGAGAGACAGAGACGACTAGGGGCTGGAGAGATGGTTCAGTGGTTTAAAATACTGGCTGTTCTTCCAGAGGACCTGGGTCTAATTCCCCGCACCCACATGTCAGCTCACAAATGTCTGTAACTCCAGTTCTAGGGAATCTGACACCCTCACACAGACACACTTGTAGGCAAAACACCAACACATAAAATAAAAATGAATCACTGATAAAAGATTGGTTAGGGATCTAGCTCTGTGTAGAGCCTTGTTTGACAAGTACAAGGCACTGGGTTTGGTCTCTCGAACTGGGAGAAAAAAAAGAAACAGAAAATTGTGGTGCACACACTTATAACTCTAACTCTTAGGAGGCTGAGGCCAGCCTGGTCTACAGTGACTGCCAGGCTGGTAAGGGCAGCACGGCAACACACACATGCAAAGATCAGGGTTGGTGGGCTCCACACATGTGCTGGGGTGTGTGTGCCTCCTCCCACCAGGCATACACAACAATAATAGCTTTTAAATAAAAAAAAACAAAACAAAACAGTAACTATACATGTTTAAAATGCCAGTATGAACTGGGTTAGATAGCTGTGTCCCTACAGGATCCTAGTCCTATAGATATGGAAGCGGGAGGACTGCAAGTTCAAGGCCTGTCTGGGCTACACAGACAGAACCCCACAAAACAAAACAACATAAAATTTTTACCATGGGCAAAAAGTAAATCATAATATAATTGAAAGTCAATGTCAATTTTGGGAAAATGGGAGCCATTTATATTATGAGGAACCTCTAATAACCTGGGCAAGCCAAGGGCTCAGTGGGTAAAGGCACTCCCTGCCAAGTCCACCAATACTGGGAATAAGGGCGTGTACCACTATACCCGGCTGAGAACTAACTCAAATTGTCCTTTGTTCTCCACACAAATAAACTAAATAAATGTGATTTTTAAAATGAAAAAGAAATTCCCACAATTCGAATGACCCGTCCTCTTACTTGATTTAACATGACGTCATAGACATCATCTCCTTCACAATACACATGAGCCTGGGAAGAGAGAAGACAGGTAGCATCAATGCACTCAGTCTTAGGGAAACAGTGAGAGCCCCCCCAATGCTTTAAGGTTTATTTTCCAGCACATCCGATGTGTTTTCCATGAAGGAAAATGGAAATGGATGTTCTATACAGACTATCATTGTTATAATTAAAACATAGTAACTTCTAATTACAGAGACCTAAAAGAGTCTACCTCAGAGTAAACCTGCTTTCTAAGTAGGCTTGTTTCTAGATCCTTCTAACCGTTTCCCCTCCATCAGTAACTCATGCCATTCCATGGTAGTTTATCATCAAAATCACACTCTCAACTGGACGATGGTGGCTCACACTTTCAGTTCTAGCTGTTGGGGATCTGCAGAGGCAGGTGGATCTCTGAGTTTGAGACCAGCCTGATCTACAGGGTGAGTTCCAGGACAGGTAGGGTTACACAGAGAAACCCTGTCTCAAAACCAAACCAAACCAAACCAAACCAAACCCAAACAAAAGGACCACACTGTCATCTCTTAACAATGATAACATTTCCTGGGTGAAAAAGGAAACACACAGTGGAAAGCTGATGGCAGACCCGGTAGCGATTAAGTTACTTTTCTGTGAATTTCTTCACATTTTTAAAAACTAAATCTATCCATTCTTTATTTTACGTGTGAGTGTTTTGCTTGAGTGTGTCTATGTATGCATGTATGTATATCATGCATGCATGTATGTATGTATGTATGTATACCATGTATGTATGTATGTAAGCACTTGCATGACTTGTCAGAAGAGTGCATCATATCTCCTAGAAATGGAGTCACAAATGGTTGTAAGTTGCCATGTGGGTGCTGAGAATCAAACCCAGGTCCTTTTGAAGAACAATAAATGCTCTTAACTACTGGGCCATTTCTCCAGGCTCAATATTCTGCTAAATTGAAACTCATCACCCCTACTTCTCAACTCTGGAGGAAAGTAATCACTGGCAATATTTTAGGAAGCATTTTTAGATGAGTGCCAATGATAGTCATAGGGGAATCGGAATAAAACAAAAGAACTCTGCTTTCCGTTCCCGATGCTTTTACCTTTCCGACCTTGGATGTGCACTCTGGGTCTACAGGAGCTCGGCCCTTTACGAGCAGGGTCTTCACAGAGTCTGTGGGAACACAAATATGCACTGCCATTACCGATGTGGGGATCAAGAGAGCGGTTCCAGCTAGAAAGTGGTCATAATTAACTTCGCCCTTCTCCAGCAGCTTCTTCTGCCTGCCTATCCTAATCCATTCAAACCTAAGAAAATAAAGATTCAGCAAAGTAGATTGGTGCTGCAGAATGCCCAAGGGATAGAGAAATTAATTATGTCCTCAAAGAGGGAAGGAACAAACATCATCCCAATTCTTCCGGAGACTCGAGAGTTGTCCCACGTCCTCCCTGGTCCATTACCTTGCTTGCCTTTTGTCCTGTCTGTGTCCTTCCCTCCAGCCGCAGGCCCCTTTTTCTGGCACGTGCGCACTTTCTTGCCAGGAGGAGAGTCATCTGTTGCTCTGTTGCCATTATCAACTTTCTTGGCTTCATTTAGCACTGATGGCAGGAATAGTATAAAAGAATTACTACACTATGAATATGATGTAACTTGGACAACACTGAAGCAAAATAAAAGCACAGGAAAACTAGAGGGATGTGAAAAGGAAAGGCAGTCCCTCCTATCCCAGAGTCTGGTTGAAGCCTCTCTGCAGTGGAGAAGCAAGAATTCCAGCCCAACTAACGTGCTAGGAAGGCTGCTAACACAGATCTTCCGATATTTTCATGTTAAAATGACAATAAATTGGCTGACAGCCTGAAGGACTATTACAATGGGCTTGGGTTCATTTCTCTTCCATTTTATGGGAGTCTTATACAGAGCACAAACATAGTTTATAGTGCTGATAACCTAACTTCCTGCATCCCTTATCATGTGGACTTGGACGCTGGAATTCTGTCAGATCCACCTCAGGAACTATGATCTCATTTAAATTATTTAACAACTCTTTGAAGAGCCAAAGATCGCAAAATTGTACATACATGTCTATTATAAAGACAGTGAAGGGTGATGCTTCTCTGAGAAGCCCACCTTCATGTTCTGTGGCATCTCTCTTCCCAGGCATTTTTCTTTTAACCCTTGTGCTTAAAACGTATGTCGATATCTCCTTTAATAAACAAACTCCCAACTCTGGTCCATCTTGCGTACTCCTGAAAGTTCTTTCTACTTTAAAGCCAAGAATACTAGGTTTGCCTGAGTAGAGGTCTCTGGAAAACTTAGGTTTCTGTCAAGAGGCAGCAGAGTTGTCTCCTCCCTTGACTTCTAACAAACTTAAAAACCAAAACAAGCGCAAAAAACTCAAAAGGTTATTATTTCATTTTATGTGTATGGGTGTTTTGTCTGTATATATGTATGTGCACCATGTGCATGCTTGGTATATCTGGAGGTCTGGTAGGGTGGTTATGACCTGCCATGTAGATTTTTGGACTCAAACCTAGGCCCTCTACAAGGGCAACAAGTGGCTTTTAGCACTGAGCTAACTCTCCAGCACCCCCCTCCCCGCAAGAAAAAATGTCAGGGCCTCTCTATACAGCCCTGGCTGTCCTGGAACTCACACAGCTCCTCCTGCCTCTGCCTCACCTGTGCTAGCATTAAAGGTGTTAGGCCAACATGTCCATCAGGCTCATAAATTCCTTTAAAGAAAGAATTTAAAGTGGCTAGAGAGGTGGGTCAGTGATGAAGAAGCTCCCCCACTCTTCCAGAGGATCTGGATTTGAGTTCCATCTCTCACATGATAGATCACAACTGTCAGTAACTTTAGTTCCAGGGTGGGTGGTGGGTGGGGTGGGGGGTGTCCAACACTTCCAGGCACATACTTGGTGCACATATATACATGCAGATAAAACACACATACAGATGAAATAATTTTTAAAGAAATAATTTAAGATGTTGGTTTGAACACATACAAATAACTTGCACACAACTCACTGAGCAATACTGCCTAAATTGTTATCCTGACAGGTTTATTAATAATAGGATAAAATAAGTTCATTACATGGGTCTCATAGTCTTTAATACTTTCCTTCAAACTAGACCACTTCATCATGATTATCAGCAAAGTTTTCGAAGGTCTGGACCGACCAGCTTACAACCTGGGTTGCTTCTTGGAGCTTCAGAACCTGGAAGTTCATTGTACTTCAGTTGACCGAGATATAGAATCGAGACCACAGACATCGTATACAGTCCATAGACAACAATTCTAAGATTCGAATTTTACTTTCTGAGATCGGATCTATCTTAAAAGGTTGACGTAAGTAGTAAGCTCTTTACTTACGTAAGAGTTTATCCGTTCGCAATGCTAGGGTCAATAACGAAGACTTTTGAAAAACTGAATGACATAAGGCTATTTACAATACTTGGCATAAATTTACAGTTACGGGTCCTCTACCTAGAGAGGTGGGTCAGTGATGAAGAAGCTCCCCCAGTCTTCCAGGGGATCTGGATTTAAGTTCCATCTCTCACATGATAGATCACAACTGTGATCTATCTTTGTACTGAACTGTAATAAGAAAAAGCGAGGGGCTCCCTGTGACTGTAGGCCGAGCACTCTGCCTGCGAACTGAGGTCTCACCTTGTCTTCCACAGCCAGATCTCCGCCGCCGCGGCGCCATAGCGCTTGAAGGACGACGTCATCATCCTTTGCCGGGATGCGCGGGCTTCTCGTTCGGAGCTGGAGCCTGGGCTAGAGCGCATGCAAATTACACGCTGTGCTTTGTGGGAAGTCACCGCAAGTGTTAAATTCACTCTCTTTTGGAGTCTTATTATGGCGGCAGGTCTCCACCTTCCAAGTGGGCGGGGGAAGCTCATCAGCGGGGCCACGCGCTGAGTGCTCGTCACTCCATCGGCCCCTGGGAAGGTCTGAGACTGGGGCCTCCCGCGGCCCTAACCGGGCCCTCCCCGAGTGGGGAGGTGAGTTCCCAGAGAGCAGGGCTCCACGCGTGGGCAGACTGGGCAGGAGAAGCCCCCGGGTGGGCGGATGCCTCCCTCGCCGGGGCTTGGAACAGACTCACGGCCAGCAGCTCGAGTTCAATGGCTGAGGTGAGGCACCTCGCGGGCCTCATAACCCAATTCAGACTACTCTCCCCCGCCTTTTTGGTTCCGGACGACTGTGTAGAGCAAATCTGGATTAAACTATAAAAATTCTAGAAGGGAGTTTGACAACATTTAGCGAAATGATATGCACCCTCCCCCATCGCTGGATTACTGAGCTGTACTTTAACCATTTGTCTAGCAAAAATAAATGTAGCTCATACCTCCGTGTAGCTTGTTATTGGAAAATATGTTTATCACAAAAGCAAAACGAACCTGTTGCTGTAAGAAGTACTCAGGAAAATAGCATGTAATATCATAGGAAATCATAACAAAGGAGCAGGCTAGGAATTCCTCACGAAGTAAATGAGCAGAGTTGAGCTACATCCAAGGACACGGAGCAAAGAGAAGCAATTAAGATAGGGGTGGAATAGAGCTCATACCAAGCTCGGCTTTCCTTACAAAGGCCAGGAGCTGTGACTTAACTGGTGTGTAGACGCCTCAGGTTGATGAATGACCAAACTCAAAAATAAAAACATTGTTTACAATTTCCTGTCCTAGTCTCCTCCAGATCTCCATCCAATTAACTCCGTGCCTTCTTGAAAAGAGGCAAATAAATAAATAAATAAGAAAAAATAAAAAGCACAAATGTGCATACACAGAAACACAAACTCAGTAGAAGAAAAAAGTCGGGTGTGGTGGCACACACCTTTAATCCCAGTGCTTGGGAGTCGGACCTCTGAGCTCAAGGCTAGCCTGGTCTGTAGGGTGAATTTGGGACATCCAGGGCTAGAGAAAAAGCCTTGTGAAAAAAAAACAAAAGAATAAAAATTAAAGAAAAAAACACAAGAGACGTATACGCTCACTCGAATGTGGAGGGCGGCGCACACGGTGTACACACACATACGCACACACCCCATATCAGTAGTGTGCAGAGTACCTTCCAGTACCATGAGAATTAGTTAGTTAGCAGGGATGAAAGCTCTAGATAGGTACTAGCTCAACCCCTCCATATTCAGCGAGGTATGTCAGTATCAGTTTTTTAGCAATACAACCTTACCATCAGTTTGCAAACAATGCTTTGGCAGTAGCCTGGGGGTTTCCATGCAGCCTCTTTGGCCAACAACTCACAAAGATGTAACCAGTTCCTGGCACTGCAGGCTTCTCTTGGGGCTGACAGATGTCTAGTTGAGGCTTTCCTTTCATACATGTATGTGTGCTTTAAGAAGCTTCTACAGTAGTAGGTTTCCATGTGACCTGTACTTATTTGTTCCTTCCTGTGTCCCACCCCATCACCTCTCTTCTCCACCCCCTCCCCATTTAATCCTCCAGCTCCAGCCTCCCCTTGTTTCTCCATAGTTATATATTCTATTTCCCTTCACTTGGAGATCCTCCCTCCTCCCTCCTCCCTCCTCCCTCTTCCCTCCTCCCCCCTCTCTCTCCTCCCCCCCTCCCTCCTCCCTCCTCCCTGACTCTATACCTAGCCTCTGTGGTTACATTGGATTGCAGCAGGCCTATGGAAGGATTAAAAGCTAACATCTACATATCAGAGAAGACATATTTGCCTTTTTAGGTCAGGGTTACCTTACTTAGGATGAATTTTCTCCCTAATGCCATCCATTTTCTGTGATTTTCAGAATTTCTTCGTCCTCTTCTTGTTCTTTCTTTCCTCCTTCTGTTCTTCCTCCTCTTCCTCCTTCTCTTCTTGTCTCCTCCTCCTCTTGTCCTCTCTTCTTCTTCACAGGGTTTCTCTGTGTAGCTCTGTTTTTTCCTGGGACTCACTCTGTAAACACGGCCTTGAATGCAGGGATTAATCCACCTCCCTCTTCCTTCCCAGTGCCAGGATTAAAGGTGTGTACCACCATTCCTGATCCCTAATTTCTTTTTATTTATATCTTTTTAACAGATAAGTAGTATTTCATTGTATGGAATACCATTGTATGGTACCATACTTTTTCCCCTTATCCATTATCTCTTGATGGACTTCTAAGGCTATTTCTAATCCCTGGCTATTATGAACAGCGGCAATGAACATGGATGAACAAGTGTCTTTGTAATAGGATGAAGCTCTTGGATATGCCCAAGAGCGGTACATAACTGGAACTTGGGGTGGATCTGTTCTTGGTTTCCTGAAGAAATGCCACACTGATTTCCACAGTGGCTGTGCAAGTTTTCACTTTCCCAGTAATAGATTTGTGCTTTCCTTTTCCTACATCTTTGCCAGCATGAGCTGGCATTTGTTCTGTTGATCTTGGTCCTCTCATGTGGGTAAGATGGAGTAGTTTTGATTGGCATTTCCCTGATGCTGACCCTTGCTTTGGTGATCTTTAACTGTTCATGCCTGTGCTCCATCCTCTGAGATTTCTTTGTTTAGATCTGTACCCCATTTTTAAAATGGACTATTCATTTTCTTGATGTGTACTTTAAATTTTAAATGTATTTTAGATATTAAACCTCTATTGGATATGTACTTGGTAAAGATCTTTTCTCGTTCTATTGAGTGCTTCTTTGAATGAGGTGTCCAGTTGCTATACAGATAGCACATAAAGCTTACATACATCAAGGGAAAGCCTAACTTCAAGGGCAACCTGTTAATCCTACCCTTGTCGTGTTGTGCTGCAATAATTTTAAATTGGGGGGATGGAGGCTTAGATGTGTACAGTATCCTCATTCTATTTTGAAGGATAAGCATTAAACCACCCATTAATAAGTGTATTGTTAGCTTGAAGATTGCCCTGGATACGATTTCTAACTTGGATTCTTATGGACTGTTTATAATTGGACCTATTACCTTGCATAAATTAGCCATGCTGAGGTTGCAAAAGGGCGAGAGGTTCCTCAGGATGGAAATTGTCTGGAATAGGACAAGGGCATGCCCAAACCGCTTCAGTTATCTGTGTTTCCTTGTGTTGTGATCCAGAAAGAGATTTCATGTAGGAATCAGTCTTAAAATAAAAGTTGGGTCTCGAGCAGTCCCTCAGCACAGTTTAAGATCGGGAGGAGGAGGAGGAGAGTCCTTGAACTCAGCCAATCAGGTTCGGAAGCTCATTACTTAGGTAGCTTCCCGTCATTCAACGTTCTCTATCTCTTGCTTCTGGTGGTCTGGTAAGTGCGCAGTTAATTTCGATCTCTGGTTTTAAAGTTCGTATCTCTGGTTTTTAATTTCTCGTTCTTTTGAGGAGTCTAGCCAGGGGGAGAGGATTTTACTTCAGGTTAGCGCTGGAGTTTGTGAGTTGAGAAGAGCTACATTTCTGCTTTGGCAGGTTAGGGGAGTGCAGGCAGGTGGATTACCTGGTTTGTTTCCACGTGGGCCTCGGCAGTCCTGGGTTTGTCAGTTTTTCCGAGGCCAGGTGACCCAGAAACAGTACGTTCTACCTCGTGCACAGAGTTCCTGAATCTGGGGAAAACCTCGGCATCGTTTTTTTTTTTTCTAATTGGGAAAGGCACCGTTACTACCCGGCGCTAATCTGGGGCGATCCTGGGAGCGTGAGTTCAGCCTCTGTTTTTAGTTCTCTGGTGGATGTTGTGGGAACACGATCTTGGCGCATTTGTGAACCTTTTGTGAATAGTGTTTGTTGTAGTATTTTGCTCAGACCGTGTGTTGAGACTAGATAGTAAACTCTGAGGACAGGTGAGTTAACAAACCCTAGGAGGGCTAACGGTGGCATCTATGTCCTAAAATACTTAAGACACTTTGAGAAAGACCAGTTATCTTAGCTTTGTGCAAGCCGATATTCAAATTGTGGCGCCTGGGTCTGCTCTGGTGTTCCGCTCGGAGGATAGTGTGAGCCATTTCGGGCTTCCTTTGTGAAGAGCGAACAAAATACACCCTAGTTGGTATATAGTAAATGCTAAGTACTTTGCAAAAGCAAGCTGTAAATTTATAATGTCTCACGTTGTGGATTTTTTTTCCTAATAAAAAGTTTTCTTCTAATGACCTTATGTGTGGCGCTCACAAGACTTCTGGTTTTTTTTTTTTTTTTTTTGGTTGGTTGGTTTTTTTAATCCTTGATACTAGTTTGAATGTAAAGTTTGTTTTGTTTTTGTTGAGACATGGTTTCTCTGTAGCTATGGCTGTCCTGGAACTCTTCGTAGACCAGGTTGGAACTCAGATCTGCTCTCCTCTGCCTCCTGCGTGCTGGGATTAAAGGCATGGGTCACCACCGTTAGGCTGGATATTCTTTTTTTTTTTTTTTTTTCCGGGGCGGGGGACCGAACCCAGGGCCATGCGCTCGCTAAGCAAGCGCTCTACCGCTGAGCTAAATCCCCAACCCCGTTGGATATTCTTTTCTAACTATTTTTAACTAAGTCTGTACATGTTGGTGGTATATACATACAGTATGCAGGTGTCTTAACCATCAGTAGCTTTAGCTCCAGGAGATCCAATGTCACACTGGCACACATACATGCAGGCAAAACCGTTTGTTAACAAATAGATATAAGTAGCATAGTGTAAGTTCTACAAAACAGTAGATAAGTGCATTCACCACATCTTCCTCCACATAAAGACTAAGAGGTAATGGTTACTTACCAAAGCACTACCCATTAGACTATGCAGTTTGTATTTGTCAACTAGATCTTTTTTCAAAGCTTTACTTTTTTTTTTCTTTTTTTCGGGGCTGGGGATTGAACCCAGGACCTTGCGCTTTCTAGGCAAGCGCTCTACCACTGAGCCAAATCCCCAACCCCCTCAAAGGTTTATTTATTGTGTATTCAGCATTCAGCCTGAATATATGTCTACCTGCCAGAAGAGGGCATCGGATCCCATTACAGAAGGTTGTGAGCCACCATGTGGTTGCTGGGAATTGAACTCAGGACCTCTGGAAGGACAGGCAGTGCTCTTAACCCCTGAGCCATCTCTCCAGCCTCTCAGTTAAGTCTTAATAAAGCTGGGGAAGAATAATAAGTTTATTTATTTATTTTTTTTTTTTTGTTCTTTTTTTTTTTTCGGAGCTGGGGCCCGAACCCAGGGCCTTGCGCTTCCTAGGTAAGCGCTCTACCGCTGAGCTAAATCCCCAGCCCATAAGTTTATTTTCTTCACCACTAAGCAGTTACCTTGCCATTCTCTAAGCCTTGCTTGCATATTTTAAAGCAAAAACCATGTACTTAAAAAACGGATGTGATGGGTAGGAAGCAGACGATGAGCCCTAAGGAGGGAGACATTGAAACGGGCAATAGCAAGT
The DNA here is from genome assembly GCF_011064425.1 of Rattus rattus. NCBI lineage: Eukaryota > Metazoa > Chordata > Mammalia > Rodentia > Muridae > Rattus > Rattus rattus. Next base: position 72,507,143 of record NC_046165.1, read on the forward strand.
GAAAAGCAGGCAAAGTTTTACTGCCTCTTGCATCCCAATTGCAAGGTATGTTTTCCTTGCTGTCTTGAGCCACAGCTTTCAAGCACTCCTCATTCATAGTAGCCAGTCAAGGGCCTGGATGGGTGAGCCAGTGCGAGCCTCGTGGTTGGTCAAGTAGCTCCCACTGCTTTCTGTCCCAGCTGATGGTGAGTTCGAAATAGAATTTGGTGTTTGTACCACTTGGTGACACCTGTACCTCATCACCTCCATGTTTCTTTTCTCCTCTAGTTTCAGGTTGAAGATGAAACGTATCCAGGAAAGAGCTGGGACTGTAGCACTCAGCTCAGTGGCTGAGTCCAGCCCAGCACAGGCCCAGAGGCCCTGTAAAACCCCCAGAATATCTCTAAAGTGGGCTTGGATATTCTCAAGAAGGTTTAAAGGCTGATGGCACTGTAAATGCAGGTACTCACTTTGACCTAGGTTTTCTGCATTACATACATGCTGGGCCCTACGACTTCCCCATGGTACTGAGGGATGGGACACTGGCTGAGCTGCGACTCTGTTTTAGCTTTGTAAAAAAATTTTGAGATAGAATCTAAGTCATCTAAGCTTTTAATTTGCTTTTGTTTTTGTTTTTGTTTTATGTATCCCCTGGCTAGTTTCAAGTTTGTTGTGTAGACCATGCTGGCCTACAGCTTGATCTGTCTGCCCCTGCCTCCTGACTGCTGGGATTAAAGGCATGGCCACCACACCCAGCAGTCTTTGATGGCATATTTACAAAATTCTTTGTGTGTGTGTGTGTGTGTGTGGTGGGGGGCAGAGAAAGACATTGTGGAAATGAAGTATTTAGGTTTTATGAGTGCTTGTCCCTTTCAAACAAGGTAAAAAGCACTTGGATCAAAGCTTTGAGGCAGTCAAACTGTAGACATTTGTGCTGTGTGTTCTCCAGTGTTCACATGTTTCCTATCTATGTGATGAGAGGCGTGGAGTAGCCTTTTGCGCATATTGCATGTCTCTGACTTACAGAACCAGTGTCCCTCGTTTTCACTTAGCCTAAAGCAAACCATTTTCCATAGCTATTTCACACTGACGTGAACAGGATGACGTTTAGGTAGAATTGTTATATCTTAGAGAACTGATCAGAGGCAGAGGTTCCTATGTAAATATGAAATTTTTACTTATTGCCCCCTTTCCCCCTGGGTTATATGTATAACCCAGCTTGGCGTTTTTCCTGACCCTCCCACTTTTACCTCCCATGTACCATGGGATCATAGGTATTTGCCACCACCCCTGGCTACATTGTAGTATTAATTTTAAAGGTAGCAATTCCTTTTATTTTTCTATCAACTTAGTCACATTAGTCTTGGTCCTGATTTCCAGTGGAGTTTTCTGCAGTGATTTAAGTGTTCTCAAGTGTTGGCATTACAGAATTGACAGGGAACTTAGTCCTAATTAAATAGTCTTAATCTAATTATCTAGTTTTAATTCCCTAAGGACCAGCATGGAAGCTCACAACCTTCTGTAGCTGGCTCTAGTTCCAGTGCATTTGCTGCCCCCATCTGGTTCATGTATGCACTGCAGACATGGTGTGCAGACAAGGCAAAACGCCTATGCAGATAAAGTTAAACAAGTTCTGTGTCTGCCGAGTGGCCTACTCATCAGTGCCATTACCATTGGCTCCCAGAGCTCACTTTAGTTCTAAAATTAGGCAAGGTATGGAATGAGAATATATGTATATCCCTACATAACTGAGTATAATATTTTTCTCAGCAGACTAATCTTGGTTTGGCGTGTTTGGTCCCTATCATCAGAGTGTCTTCTCTCCTAAGCGCTTCTTTCTGTGGATGGAGTGAGTGCTTACTACCATCCCACTCCCCCTTCAGAAAAGGGCAGGTCTCCCAGGGATGTCAACCCATCATGGCATATAAAGTTACAATAAGACTGGGTACCTCTCATTAAGGTAGACAGGAGGAGAGGGGTCCCAAAAGCAGGCAAAGGTCAGAGACACCCCTCCCCCGAACCCCCCGCTCCCATCCCACAAGAATACCAAGCTACACAAGATATGTGCAAAGGGTCTAGGTCAGTCCTGTGTAGCCTGCCTGATGCCGCTTTAGTCTGTGAGCCCCTGTGAGTTCAAATTAGCTGATTCTGTGGGTTTTCTTGTCACAAGAAAGCTCTTAGGACAGAGGAAGTAAAAGTCTCCTTACACTGCCATCTTGTGGCCAACAGGGGCTCCAAGTGATTTTCCTGTGTCTGGGGAAGGTTTTCTTATGACAGATAAATTTAATTAGTATTCGCTCAAGAGAAATTAAAATATATTTGAAAACTATTTTGGATTACTGTTCTACTTACTAAAACAAGCTTATGACTTGTTTTTTTTTCCCCATACCGTTTTTGCTTTGCCATAGCAGAGTATTGGACTCCCTGGCCTTCCCTGAGTTGCCTTAGGGCAGAGCGTAGGTCCTCCAGAAGAACAAGTTGCTCCTGTGAGCTCTCTAGTCCCATCTTAATTCCCAAAATTGTGAGTTTGTGTAGAGGTCCTCCTCCAATTTGATGTTGGCTTGGGATTTTGTTTATTAATGTTTCGCCGGGCCTTTTGCAGCCCAAGTTAAGTGACCTTAAACTTGGTGTGTGACCAAAGTTTGATTTCAATTTTCCATTCTCCTGCCTCAGCCTGCTGGGAGGACAGGTGTGTACCACAGCTGGCTTTAAGTTTATATTGAGGCTGGGATTTAGCTCAGTGGTAGAGCGCTTTACCTAGGAAGCGCAAGGCCCTGGGTTGGTCCCCAGCTCCGAAAAAAAAACCAAAAAAAAAAAAAAAAAAAAAAAAAAAAAAAAATATATTGAATAGCAACTCAATTTGAAATCATTCCTTTTGACTTGATATAGAGAGCATGTTCACCGTGGTTTATGTAATAATATATAAACTTTGTGTGTTCTTTAACAGATGAGATGGTAGCCCATTTGCTCTGGTATTTCCATTTGGATTCCTAGGTTAAGCTGGATGCATTTGTTAACAGGTAAATTTAAGTCATCTTTACCATGAAAGATGGGGGACGTGATAGGATGTAGTGTTACCAGACGCTGACTTCACAGTTGTAAAGTCCTTTGAAAGTCTCCTGGCTGAAGCATAGCGTGTGTCGTGTGCCCTTCCTGCCTTGAGTTTGCTATGATGAGATGCATGTGAAGTCCGTGTTTCAGCTGATCACACTGATTACACACATGTGCTGAGCAGACTAGGGTTAGGGCAAACACGAAATTGAACTCGCGTGCTAAAAGTTTCCTGATTTGGCTTTAGCCCTTCCCTCCCAAGGACTTCATTATTTAAAGAATTTGATAGAATCAACATTTTGTGTTTTGATCTTTGTGCTAATAGGAGATGAATCTAGTTGGCCTTTAATATCTTGAGCACGACAGAAAACGTACCATAGTTGATACAATTCTCTCTAAGTTAATTAGTTTGACAGTTTAAAATTTCTAGTCTATGTACATTGGTAGGTATTCTGCCTGTGTACCAAGTACATACAGTGCCCACTGAGGTTAAAAGAGGATATTGGATTCCCTCTGACTAGAGCCAGAGTCAGTGGCTCAACTGTGAGCCTCTATGTCAGTGCTGAGAATTGAACTTGGGTATTTTGGAGGGACAGCCAGTGCTCCCCCATCTTTAAGTTTGACAGTTTTTTTTTTAAAGATTTTATTTATTCATTTTATATATGACAAGTACACTGTCACTGTCTTCAGACACACCAGAAGAGGGCATTGGATCTCGTTACAGATGGTTGTGAGCCACCATGTGGTTGCTGGGATTTGAACTCATGACCTCTGGAAGAGCAGTCAGTGCTCTTAATCGCTGAGCCATCTCTCCAGCCCAAGTTTTGACAGTTTTAAACTCATCACTTTTCAGTCTTTATGACTACTTGGCTTACCATTATTCTGTTCTATGAGTTTTTATTTATTAAATGGGTTTGCTTGCCAAACAGGTTATGAACCATACATAATTCCTTCACACTTTTTATACATGTTTGTAGAAGAAATCTGGAAGCACACACAGCTTATGAACAGCTTCCTCTCCTCCTTCCAGAAATGAGGGGTAAAACACAAGAAGTACAAATGTTCAAGTCAGGAGAGAACACCAGGTTGACGACAGCAATCACATTTCCTGTCTGGACCTTCATGCTGTAAACTGGTTGTATGAAAAAAGAATGATTGCATTGTTTAATGGTAAGTCTTGAGATTCAGAGATGTTTGACATATGCAAGAATTATGTTTTGTAGTTTGTGGCCAGGTGCTTGAATTTTAGTGTTTAAAAAGCCAGAGATCTTGGGAGGTGGTGTAGTATAGTGGTTATATGCAGTATACATAGTAGGCTTCTAGTTAGAGTGGCTTGTGTATCACTTCACAAGTTATAACCTTGGCACGTTTTCTACTCATTTTGTCTTAGATGGGAATGACAGTATAAGACTTGAAGGGTAATTATTCTATACTACCTAGAAACTCTGATCTCGGGGCTAGAGAGGTGGTGGTGAAGAGTGGTTGGCTTTTCCATGGAGACTCACAACCTTCTGTAGTCAGCTCTAGTGTCAGGGGTTTTGCTCCTGTCATCTGGTTCAACGCATGCACTGCAGACATGGTGTGCAGACATAGGCAAAACACTTATGTATGTTAAGTTCTGGGTCTGCCAAGTGGCCTACTCATCAGGGCCATTACCATTGGCTCCCAGAGTTTAGTTCTAAAATTAGGCATGGTATGGAATGAGAATATACTGCAGATGCCCATATAACTGAGCATATATCATTTTTTCAGCAGACTAATCTTGGTTTGGCACTAACCAAGATTTCATAAGGCAATGGTCTTTTCTGTTTCATGGGCTTGATCCCTGTCAGTCTTAGCTTCTAAAAGCTTCCCTATGTTGGAAGTAGACTGTCACTGTTGAGCCTAGCTAAGATTTTATCCGTCATAAAAAACTGGCTTGTCGCCTCAGGAAGTATGCATAGATATAGAGAACTTTTTCATTATGCTAGTATTTCACAGTGGTTGACCTTGGGAGTTATTGGAACATTCATGTTTCTGTTTTAAATGATTTGTTGATTAATAAAATTTTAAAAATTTAATATGTGTTTTGAGTGTTTTTGCTCGAGTCTTAACCATTTATTCATTTGGTGCTTGAGAGCAGAAGGGGGTGTCAAGAGTCCCTAGAACTGGAGTGACAGGCAGTTTTGAGATGCTGTGTGGGTGTTGGAAATCAAACCCAGGTCTTCTGAAAAAAAAAAAAAAAAAGGTCAATAGCCCTAACCATTGAGCCATCCCAAGTAATGAATTTCTCCCCCCACCCCCCCAGAGGCATGGTTTCTCTGTTAACAGTCCCAGTTATCCTTGAACTCACTGTATACAAGGCTAGCCTGGAACTCCCACATCTGCCTGCTTCTGCCTCCTGAGTGCTGGGATTAAAGGGGTGTGCCGCCGTCACTGGGCTCAATTAATCAATAAATTTCAGTGTGAGGGTGGAGTGTACTCGAAGGTGAGAGCTGACTCCCCAGAATAGTGTCACAGAATTAACTTGCAAGTCGGGTGAACAGGAACACAGTAAACCCTGACGGTTCCACGTGTTGCTGTCCATAGCAGCGCGCTTGCATTTCATGTCTGAAATTTATGGGGCAACAACTCCAGGTTATTTGGGAATTTTTGGCCTGTCAGGAAGTTTAGTACTAACACAATAAATTAGTAGTACATAATAATAAGCTAGTATGCTTTAGTGCATGCCTAATGGAGGGATGAAGCCAAGGAACATGTATTACTTGGATATACATGCCAAGGATGGGTTTTACAAGAGTAGCTTGGAAGTTCAGTTCACAAAAATTTGCTGTATTTATGTTCTTTGACACTTAGTGAGGTTGTACTGTGTTTGTATTCTTTGTGTCTGGGACAGTTAACCAGAAAAAACTCAAGTTATGGTTTACTCATGAACCTACTTAAAGTTAAGGTAGAAGTAAAGCACCTGACCTCAAGTCCATATTAAATATCATGTACTCTGCTGTTTCAAAACCAGCCTGCCTAAGGAAAACAACTTCTCCAGTCCCTAACCTTAGCTACAGAATCCCACCATGAAGCATGTAATCAGCATTTTCTTCTTCTTTTTTTTTCCCGGAGCTGGGGACCAAACCCAGGGCCTTGTGCTTGCTAGGCAAGCGCTCTACCGCTGAGCTAAATTGAGGGTTCTCAAGGTCATTGTTACACACCAGTGTAGGAGACATGAAGCCTGGGAGAAAAGGGAAAGAGGTTTTATATTGGGAAACATGGTGACCTTTGTGTGGCTGTTAATTCATTCACAAGTTCGTGTCCTTTGAAGGTGGCTGCAAGAAAGTGGCATTAGTTTGCATCCTAGCTACCTTCTTCTAATCCTCTTCTCAGCTTAATTTTAACAGTGGAAAAACCACTGTTGCTACAGGTAAGCTCAGAAGGGCAGAGTTACAGCAGTGTTTAAGAGCTGGAGAGATGGCTCAGCAGTTAAGAGCACTGACTGCTGCCCTTCCAGAGGTCCTGAGTTCAATTCCCAGCACCCACTTGGTGGTTCATAACAGTTTATAATAGTTTCATGGATCTATGCCCTCTTCTGATGTGCAGATTTACACACAGACAACATATACATAAATCTTAAGTTTGTCACTTTACTAGCAAAGATGCCTCAAAGTTAGACTCCTGGGATTGGAGGGATTCCTCAGCAGTGGGACACCCATGTGGAAACACAAACATGTAACTTTTTGGGAAAGGGTCTCACTGTATGTCCTGGCCTAGCCTGGAACTCCATCAGCTTTTTTTTTTTTTTTTTTTTTTTTTTTTATTTTTTTTGAGTACACTTTATGTTTTCAGACACACCAGAAGAGGGCATCGGATCCCATTACAGATGGTTGTGAGTCACCATGTGGTAGCTGGGAATTGAACTCAGGATCTCTGGAAGAGCAGAACCCAGAGCTGGGGTTAAAGAAATCGCGCCATTATGTGCCTGGCTAAAGATAAGTCTTAAAGAAAAAAAAGTATGGCACTTGATTTTTTTCTTTTCTTGTTTTTCTTTTTCTTTTTTTTTTTTTTTTTTAATACCAGGTCTCTATTAGCCTTAGCTGTCCTAGAACTCTGTAGCTCTCGACTCACGCTCACGGAAATCGCTTGCCTAAGCAGGGACTGAAGGTGCTGCCGCCGCCGCCACCACCACCTATAACTTCCTTTCAAGCGCCTTGTGAATAACTAGTGCAGACAGGCTTAAAGGAAGTTATTTCATTAACTGTAGATTGACCAGTAAAAACAGGCATCCGATTACCTCAGCAGTGAGTGCCTAGTGCTGCCCAGCAGCTCGCCTCGTGCTACCCATCAGGCCTTGCGGGCACCACGCATGCGCTCTGACAGCTCAGCCACGCGAATCCTGTCTTCAGTGGAAGGCCGACACCTTTTAGCTTGTCTTGCTACAGGTATTTGCTTTTCTGTGAGGTGGGGGAAGGCAGGAGATTAAGAGAAAACTGTGGGTCATGTTCTGAAAATCTGGGCCTGCCGTCATCTTGTGTGACCTCCCCGGCTGCCTTGTGGCAATGTGGAGGCTGCACTTTCACCTCAGCTAGGAAGGGCGCTTTACCCTGCTGGAGGTAAAGTAAAATTGGCCTCTTCTCATGTGAATTGTATCAGGAAACGCAGCAAGGGTGTCTGTAAATCTGAGGACAGGGTTTCATTGTAGCCCATAGTTGCCTCAGATTCGAGAAACTTCTCAGGCTGTCGGTGTGACATTTGAGATGAAGGTGTCAGCGTATCCATTGCCCCCGTTACTCTAGTAACATTGGTTTGCTTTTGAGACAGCATCTTGGTGTAGCTGAGGCTGGCCTCGAAGCCTAGGGTGACCTGGAACAAAGTCTGTCTTCTGAGTGTTGGGATTAGAGGTGTGGCCCATTAATCACACTACTAAGGAGACCTTAGTACTAAGTATGTTGAATGTGCTTGCTTTGTCTTGGTATATAATTGATACACCACTTATACAATATATGACTTGTTAAAGCCGCTGCTTTCTACGGTGAACATTATTGAAAAATAACTTTAGACTAAGGAGAATTTGTGGAAACATTTTAAATCAAGCCATAGCAATGTTAATAGGTGTATTATTTAACTAAAAATATAAACAGGCGTTTTAATGTTGACTTTCCAAGCTTCATAACAGGTAAATTAGCCTCATATCTAATTTTATCAGGCAGCTAGTCTTTTCAAGTCAAGGCAGTTTGGTTAAGGGATATGAGAAATCAAGATGTATAAAATAACCTAAAATTACTACTTAGATTTTTTTTTTACTGAGAAGTTCCTGCAGCTATGTGCAGTCCCATGTTTACCAAGTAAGAGGTGTACTAGCCCTAACTGGCCTGAACTCACTGTGTAGAATGGCTTGACCTCGAGCTTTAAAAACTCTGTTTCTGCCTCTCAGGTACTCTATGACCTGGTACCACCATTCCTGGTCATTAGTAGAATGCTGTATGTTTTGATGTTCGAAAAATGCCACGAGGGACAGATTTTATTTTTGTTTCTTTGTGCTGTGTGATGTTTCTAAACATTTGCATGTGCATAATATTTTTGACATTGGTAAGAGTTGGAGGGTTGGAGAGATGACTCCGTGGTTAAGAGCACTGGCTGTTTTTCCAGAGGTCCTGAGTTCAATTCCCAGCAGCCACATGGTGGCTTACAACCATCTGTAATGGGATCAGATGCCCTCTTCTGGTATGTCTGAAGACAGTGACAGTGTACTCATATATAATAAATAACTCTTTTTTTTTTTTTTAAAGGAGTTGTAACTATCTATATATATGACTTTCTTCATGGCCTTGGAATGAGAAGGCATTGAGACTGTATATACGTTCATTAAAACAATGTCCAGTTTTTTTAAAATAGCACTTTATTAAAGTTTCATATTCATTATAATTTGGCTCACTAACCTTCTTGTTCCCTGTTAGGATTCTTTGGGACACTCGTCATGTCTTTGTGTGAAGACATGTTGCTGTGCAATTATCGGAAGTGTCGTATCAAGCTCTCTGGCTATGCTTGGGTCACGGCCTGCTCTCACATCTTCTGTGATCAGCATGGCAGTGGTGAGTTCAGTCATTCACCAGCAATCTGCCCTGCTTGCAACAGCACCCTTTCTGGAAAGCTAGACATTGTCCGGACAGAGCTCAGTCCGTCAGAGGAGTACAAAGCTATGGTATTGGCAGGGCTTCGGCCGGAGGTTGTTTTGGACATTAGCTCCCGAGCATTGGCCTTCTGGACGTACCAGGTTAGTGCCTAGGGGGTGGGGGGTGCCTCGGTGCGTAAAGTACTTGCGTAAGTGTGAGGGCGAGAGCTAGGCTCTCCTGTGAGGAAGACCTGATAGGCAACATCACCCTGCACAAGCACAAGCACAAGCACACATGCACACAGACAAACATACACTGAAGTGTCATTTGAAGCCTACGGAGGATCTATGTTTCTCTTGCGTGAGGTGCCAAACCCGGGGCCTTGTGCTTAAAAGGTAGTGCTTTCCCACCGACCTCAATCCCTAACTACCCTCTGAGGGATTTCCTAGAAAAAAAGCCCCTTCATTATTATACTTATATTTCATATAAATACATGAATGCGTAGAAAACTTTGTTTATATTAAGTATTTGTCATGTGCTAAGTAGACACTTGTTTTTATATTTTGTGGATAAACTCTGAAAAGTGATTATTAATTAAGTGATTATTAATGCTGGAAATTAATACATCAGCAGTTATTCCTTATCCAGCTAGTTCTCCAAGTAACCACATAGAGACCTTTTAATATTTCAAAGCTTAGGCCTTAGCTGAGTAGATTTAATTAACCCCACCACCTAATCCCACCCAGTCATGTGACAAGCTGCACCTTCCAGGCTCTTAGTCACATGTCTCCTCTCCAGTCTCCTGGTGAAAAGTTTCCTTTTTTTTTTTCTTCCCAGAGTTCCTTTCTCCCTCCTAGGAAGTCCTGCCTATCTCTCTCTACTGCCCAGTCACAGGCCTTTTATTGACCTTTTATTGACTTGGGGAGCAAGGTTTTCACAACAAAGGCTGGTGTATGTGAGATTTCATTCGTCTTAGGGCAGCCAGACGAATATCTATATATATCGAGGGGTATAGAACTTAGCGTTTTCTTACATAGTGGCACCAGACCAATCTCCAACAGCCAAGCTTGTGCTTCTGTTTTATTGTTATGCTCTATTCCAGCTACTTTATCTAGAGGGTTTTTTTTTTTTTTTTTTGTGGTGCTAAGAATCAGGCCCAGGGTTGTACGTATGCCAGCCATGCCAAACTGTTTTCTAAAGTGGTTGTACTACTTGGTTTGCCTTGTTCTAGTTACACGTTCTGCCCAACATGGGGTCACACATGTGTAAATTTTAGGAAGCAACAATATCTTGAGCTCTTATTATTTTACTCTGGGTCATTGGGAAAATTGGACATCATCTATGTGTCCTGTAAATATGAAATTTTTTTCTTGGTTTTTGTGCCACATGGCCCAGGTGGCCTTGAGTTTGATCCTCCTGCCTGTATTTCCTGTCTGCTGAGAATCATACATAAACTTTCACAGCTAACTTTTCTGCTCTCTTTAAAGCTTAACTTTCAGGCTGCGTGTCCCCCGTGGATAAGACATGCTTGCTTTGGTGGCCTGGTTTTCTGAGCAGCCCTTTTTCTGTAGCTCATTCATTATATGTTGTGACCGTTTTTAACCAGGTTATAAATATTGTGACAGTGATGCCCCTGTGTAAGCGTTCTTTCCACTTCTGCGTGGACGAGCGTTCGGAGTCTATGTTGTGCTGATTCTCATCTACTTGGGCAGGTGCACCAGGAACGTCTCTATCAAGAATACAATTTCAGCAAGGCTGAGAACCACTTAAAACAGATGGAGAAGATATACACGCAGCAAATACAGAGCAAGGACGTAGAATTGACCTCTATGAAAGGGGAGGTTACCTCCATGAAGAAAGTTCTGGAGGAATACAAGAAGAAGTTTAGTGATATCTCTGAGAAACTGATGGAGCGCAACCGCCAGTACCAAAAGCTCCAAGGCCTTTATGATAGCCTCAGGCTAAGGAATATCACTATCGCTAGCCAGGAGGGCTCCCTGGAACCAGCTATGATCCCACAGTCTGGAGTCTTTGGCTTCCCATCAGGTAAGAGGGAATCTCACGTTGTGCTGTGTTGTTCCCCACATTCAGAAGATTGAGAGTGATGGACAGGAGTAAGGTGAGCTGTGGAGTCCTTGTCTTACTCCGTACACCGTTGCTCTCAAGTGGAGTGCATACGTTTAAGTTATTTTTATTTTTTTGGTTTTTTTTTTTGTTTGTTTTTGTTTTTTTTTTTTGTTTTTTTTTTTTTTGACAGGATCTTTGCTTAATCCTGCCTGTCCTAGAATTCACTTTGTTGATTAGACTGGCCTCAAACTCACAGATCTGCCTGCCTCTTGAATTCTGGGACTTAAGGAGTGCACCACCATGCCTAGCTGGAATTATTTTCAGTTTGAACAGAGTTAATCTCTGCACAGTAACACGCTGAGCCACCTTGCTGTCTCGGACTGAGCAATTCTTATTTCTGCCTTTTGATCCATTCGCTTGTTTAATCTGTTATCACATAATTATCAAATATATTTTATATGCCAGGCTCTTGGTCATGATTCCAAGTAAGAAGGATGTAATAATTATTGTTGTCTATTCTCTTCAACATCTAGTATGACTCAGGGTCTTTGCTGATTGGTGGCTGAATGTTGGCTCATTCCCGGTGGCACAAGTGCAATAGCGTCCAGCAGTTTTTTTTTTTTTCCTTTTCTTTTTTTCCGGAGCTGGGGACTGAACCCAGGGCCTTGCGCTTGCTAGGCAAGCGCTCTACCGCTGAGCTAAATCCCCAACCTTAAGAATATTTTTAATGTGTGTGTCTATTGCCTGTGTGTGTGTATGTGTGTGTGTGTGTGTGTGTGTGTGTGTGTGTGTGTGTACACCACATGTGCATTGCCTATGGAGTACAGAAGAAGGTGTTGGATCCTGAAACTGGATAATCGTGAGCCACTATGTGTGTGCTAGGAACAAAACCTCAATCTGTTACAAGGGCACACTTCCCCACCGAGCCTCTCCTTTTCTTAGCCTGCTGTCTTTAGACAGATAGGGTCAGCTATTCTTCTTCCTGAAGTCTGTTAAAGCCAAGGAAGGTGTGGGAGAAATGGTCAGATGTTTACCTGTTTTGATTTTTCACAGAGGGAATAGTATATTCTGTGGTAGGGAAGGGTTGAGCAACATGGCCTTTGTCTAGGAGATGAGTTTAAGATAATCATGTTATCCATCGTATAGGAGTTGAATTTTGTTAATTTTTGTTCAGTGGTTGTTAGTTTTGTTCCTAAAGATCTTTTAGGAATTATTCTTACATTCTTCCCTAATTTTCTCCCCCAGGGAATAGCTCAAAGTTTTCTTTGGACCATACACCAGCTGGAAATCAAGGTGGTGGAGATGAAGATGTTCAGTTCAGACCATTTTTTGTGTGTTCTCCCACAGCACCTGAACCCGTTAACAACTTCTTTAGTTTTGCGTCTCAAAGCCATGAAGCAGAGCAGCAAGTCTGCAGCAGGGCCTTTAAAGCAAAAAGAATTTAGCTCATTTTTTATTTCAAGACTGTTTTCCTGCATCCCTGGGTTCTCTTCACATGTCGACCTTAGAAGAAGTTGGCTTGCAGTCGGTTTGTGGCTTCCTGTTTGGTTTCTTCACTGTTTGCTTGGGGCACGGGCATTTCATGAATGTCAGTCTCTAGTTTGCCATTGCTCACACAGTCACACTGCTGCACAGATCGTGTTTCAGACCAAGCTGTGTTTATGCTTATGTAGCCACCAGTGTTGTATTTACATGGCGCTTTGGATTCCAGTGTGTGTATGTTGAGTGTGTGCATTGATTCTTCTCTGCTAGTATATTTCTGTAAAAATTATGGTCTTGGAAAATGATGGCCAAAATAATGGTCTTAGAAAATGGTGGCTTGCAATTAACATGTACTTTACAGTCATGTATTTTCTTTTGAGTTACTTTGTTTTGGAGGTGTGCTTATGCCAGTGGATGGAAGTACAATTTGATGCATATGTATTCTGTTTATCTTTAAAAATAATTTATACTGATAAAGTTATTTGTTGATTTCATTGGTATTTGTTTTAAAATAAAACTGCTTTACCTTTTAAACAGTTGTTGATGTGTTTATTTGGGAATGCATATATTTTTATTTTTAACTATGTGTGTCCCTGGGTATGTGCACAAAAAATTAAAGACTTGAGTCTCTACTGTTCTAATCACCTAATTAAAATGCTGAATAAAGGCTGTCTTTATTTAACTGCACAGCAAATACAGTAATGACCCGAGTAGTGGCGATGCACTCAGGAGGCCAAGGCTCGCAGCCCTCCAAGTTCGAGGCCAGTCTGGTCTACAGAGTGAGTTACAGGACAGCCAGGGCTACGCAGAGAAACACTCTCTCAATAAACTAAACAAACCAAAAAGGACCAAGGAGCTTCTTTCTTAATCTTTTATGCAAATCTTGTAGGGGAGAAAATTGTTTTTTTTCTGGCCTTGCTGACAGAACATCGTTAAGGCTGTGAATTCAGGTGAGCCTGGAGTTGCACTGGAAGTCCAAAGTGTAGTCAGACTGATTACAGGGTTTTCTTGGGTCAGTCAATTCTGAGCAGGTTGAATATGAAGTAAAGGTAGAGTGGTTCCTAGTTACAAATGACCTCAAAGTACATTAACTTGGTTACAGATAAGGCGAACATTAGATTTGTGAAGGGCAACTTTAAACATAAACAGAACTTCTCAAGCCATTCCTATTCTTGTGTTACTGACTCTAAGAATGATTTCAAACAGTTTTTATTTTAAATTGGGTTCTATTTCTGACTTATAAAGTAATTGTGCCTAATTAGTGCATTCAATTACTGTCTCATTAGAGGACAAACTATCTGGATTCCCCTCCCCTCCACGTACACTAGCGTGAGACTGAGTTAACTTTTCTAGGCTTCGTCTTTGTGGAGACTTACTGTTTTTGACTGACTTGAGCTTACTACATAGATGGTCAGTGGATCTCACCAGATAAGGAAATTTGGTGACAGTCTGTTTCCAGAGATTGGGAGATGGGGCAAGTAGCTATAGGTCTTAAAGGTGGCATCAAAGGTGGCCTTGGCAAAGCTGCCCATGGTAGCAAGTGCAGTCTTGTCTGATGGGTAGGAGTCATCAATACCGGCCAGCCATCAGCAGCAGCTTCTTGGGCACAGGATCAGAAAAAATGCCAGTGCTTCTGGGGACAAGGATAAGCTGCAGCAACACAGAGCCACAGTGACCTGTCATCTTGCATGGTACAGTGTGGGGCTTACCAACAGTTTCCCTAGTAGCCGTTCTGCATAGGGATACTAATAGTTTGGTGGAGATGATTGCCCCTCGATGGCAGTGCCTGCCTCCTTGAAGCACCTAACACCAAGACCAATAAGTGAAAATACATATTTTATAGCTAATAAAATACAGTTTACAGATTATAGTATAAAATATGAAATTTTTTCTATTAGATTTTTCAGTTTTGTTGGAAAAACAGAGGAAATGGGTATCTTGAACAGTTTGAAATGTAATCAGGGTAAAATGGAAACAATCTAATTTATAAACTGTCAGGAACATTATGCTTCTTCAAAAAGTTGCTCAAGTTTTTAATTTGCATGGCAGGCTTTTCATTTTCTGTGATTTCTTTTTATTTTATGTGCATTAGTGTTTTGCTTGCATGCATGTATCAGATACCTTAGAACTAGAGTTATACACAGTTGTGGCCTGCCATGTGGGTGCTGGGAACTGAATCTGGATCCTTTGTAAGGGTAGCTAGTGCTCTTAACTACTGCGTCATCTTGACTGCCCCATTGTGGGCTCTTTTAAAGGTAAGAAAAAAAGCACAGAGGGAAATTGTAGACTTAGGTTTTTTTAAAATCTACTTTAATGAGGGTTCTTAAATGCTTTAACCTCCCTTCTAGCCTTCTACTCACCAGAGGCTATGTAAAAGAAAGGTTATAAGAACTGGGGGGAAGTGGACCTATTTAGAAATAGTTCTTTGGGCCATTCTAATCTCTTGTTAACATGTCAGCAGTCTCCTAGCAAACCACCACACACCAATCAGCAGATACAGTTCAGTCCACCGGGCGGACATCATCACACATGAGTTAGTGGCAGTAGCTGGATCCAGAATAAACTGTGAGGCTCGTGCCAGGTCGGTGCAAGTCTGTAGAAATGGCAAGAAGCCACCAGAATATCATAAGTTCTTGTGGCGAGTTACTCTATTGAGATCAATGACAAGCAAAGATCAGCAATGAGGTGCAAGGCCAACCAGTGCCAGTGTCATCAACGGAGACTATTGAGGGGCAAGGGGACAAACACAAGCCTCTTCCCACTGTCTGTGGAGTCAGATTTAATATTCTTTCTAGACATCACACACCCTCTCATGTGTCTGCCCCAGCAAAGCATTATGACCTGAGTCTCCAGAAATTTCCACTTCAGGAAATGGTCCCCCCTCCCCCCTTTTTTTCCTCTGCTGCTCAGTCTGTTAGCATTTCTTCTAGTTACCCGTCAACATCCAGGCATGCCTGACTCACTGTAAAAGGGGCTGCATGTCCCCTCTTCCCTCTCTGTCCCTTCTCTCCCTATCCCCCTCCCCACCTCTCTCTCCAGGTGCTCATTGTCGGCCTCTATTATTCCCTCAGCTCCTCTCCCCATGCCCTAAATAAACCCTATTCTCTATTGTACCTGTCCTGTGGCTGGTACCTCAGGGAGAAGGGAAGCCTGGGCCCGTGGAGGCACCCCTTTCCCCTGCACCAGCCTCTAGTAAACATATTCCTGGCTTCTTTCTTTTTTATAGAACGCAGCACAGTCTTCGGAAGCAGTTGGAGGTGTCTAATATCTCTTTGCAGAGATTGATTTTTTAGCAAATGATTTTTTAAAAGGTTTAAGGTTGTGTTTGGATGTGGCGATGCATGTCTGTAATCTCAGTGTGTACAGGGCAGAGGCGGGAGGAACTCCTTGGGTTCGAGGTCACCCTGATCTACAGAGTTCCAGACAATCGAGGTTACATAGGGAGACCCTGTCTTAGAAATTAAAAAACATCAGGTGTGATAATGAATGTCTATAAGCCAAGCACTTGGAAGTGGTTCAGGAAGATCGGGAATTCAAGGTCACTTTTGGCTACATAATAAGTTCCAGGCCAGCTTGGGATACACGAGAGTCCGTCTCAAACAGAAGATTTAAAATTTTTATTTTTGAATAAGCAATTCATGCTCAAGGTAAAAAATGGAAAAACACACTGATAATAATTTTCTAAGGTCACCCGCCATTCTCAATCCTCCTTGTTTCTTTCTTCAGAGACTTTCTTATGGACACAATAAGCATGAGAACATTATTAAAAATGCTAAAAACTACACGTGCAGAAATCTTCAGTTATATATTCAGTCAAGTTTCATTGTGCATTCCCCTCCAAATTCCGTCCAACACCGATACTTTCATAGTCGGTCTTCCTATTTAAAAGTGGTATTAACGGGCTTGGGAATTTAGCTCAGTGCTAGGCAAAAAGCGCAAGGCCCTGGGTTAGGTCCCAGCTCCGAAAAAAAAAAAAAAAAAAAAAAAAAAGAGTGGTATTAACAAGGCCAGGAATATATAAAACAAAAAATAAATGTAATTAATCTAAGAACATTTTGATTCCGGAATTTGGGAACGGAATTATGAATAAAACTACGAAAATTATTTATGAAACCCAAAGTGGGACTGGAGAGATGGCTCAGCGGTTTAAGAGCACTGACTGCTCTTCCAGAGGTCCTGAGTTCAATTCCCAGCAACCACATGGTGGCTCACAACCATCTGTAATGGGATCTGATGTCCTCTTCTGGTGTGTTTATAGACAGCGTATTCACATACATTAAATAAATAGATCTTTTTTTAAAAAAAAAGAAAAGAAACCGAAAGTGACCACAAACTCAGCAGGTGCTTGTTATCCCAGTTGAGAGGCTGAGACAAAATTCAAGCCTGGACTACATAACCCCGTTGAGGCCAATCTGATATACGTGGTGAGATTCTGTCTCAGTAAATAGAAGCAAAACAAAACCCAAAAGCAGCCCTAGGGTTGCTTTGAGACACCAAGTTTTGGATTAAGTTGGTTGTATCCATGTCTCTGAGGCGCAGGTGGGCCTCCGGCGCCCTAGAGGTCGCTGCGGTTTCATCGTAGCCATGGCTGAGTCTCTGTGGTTGGAAAGTTGGGGGAGGAGAAGCTGAGAGCGGCTGGAATGATGGCTGATGAGGAGGAGGAAGCGAAGCAGGTCTTGCAGAAATTGCAGGTGAGGGTGTGAGTTAAAATCTTTGGCTCGTTGCTCCGAGAGGAGGGAGTGCAATGGTCAGGGCCGGGGCGGCGCGGGGCGGCGGTTCAGCCGGTGCTGCGGACTGCTCGGCGGGCGCCCGGAGGGATTTCTGCCCACCGGGTTCCTCCGTAACAAGTAGCTTTGTACATGGTGTGGCAGGTGGCTCCTTAGCGGAGTTGTTTGTTCTCCACAGCAGCAGCCATTTCTTTAGCATCTTTCTGCTTTGAATTTGGCAACAGTCAGTAATAGGCTGCAGAGCAGATGCCCTGGGTGTTGGTTTTAGGATTTAGCGTGTTAATCTCTTAATCCCACCCACTCCCCAGGTGACTGTTGTAGAAAGGCGGAAAGGAGTTTCCTGCAAGTATATGTTTGTCTTCATTTTGTCTTAATGATTCTTTAAGTCTCAGAAAGTCAGTTTGTGGCCCTGGAATTTAAACTAGAACTATGCTCATATACTTCTATCAATTTTGTTTGTTGTTTTGAGACAGGGTCTCCTGGGTTTCCAGGCCACGCTGGCCTCGAACTCACACAGATCCACTTGCCTCTGCATTCCAAGTGGTGAGATTTAAAGGTCTGAGCCACCACCCTGGACCATTTCTTAACAAAACTTAAAGCATTAATCAGGTTTCTCTGTTCCTTGTGGGAGTTAAAAGAACACTCAGAACATGGACTTTGATTAATTTTACTCCTTTTGTGATTGGCAGAAACCAGATTTTTAAATCCTGTTGGCAGCGAGACTTAGGTACACTATATACATTTGTATGTATGTGTGGGGGAAAAACACAAAACGTTACACAGAATAATTTTTGTCCTTGGGGCTATTTGGAGGGGTTACGAATCACTTCCTGTTCTCACATTCTACTCATATTGCTGTTACCGCCAAGAAAACTGTTCAGCAAAATCAAAACGACTAAAACACCAAAAATAAAACTTTCTTTTAAATTTGCCGCCATGCTCCTTGCGTGACAAAAAGAAACTGGATGTGACTTTTGCTTAGAACTATCTCTTTTTTTTAAAAGCATAAGTCCTAAGTATTATGCCTACTTAGATTTTTATTACCTGTCTGTAACACTTTTGATGTTTTCCATTATGGGTTTTTTTTTTGGACTTTTTAAAAAAAATTACGGTTCTGTAGGCTGTGTTGATTTTTTTTTTTTTTAAATTCTAGAACAGAGTTGTACATGCTGACTTTGTGTTTGTGCTCAAATCTGTCTCTACAGGGCCTGTTTTTCCTGGGAAACATACACATAAAGTTAAAAAACACTTCTAAATAAGGTGTTCGTTTATTATTTTTATCAGGGTAGAGATTTAATTATGCATATGAATTTGTCGATAACAGGTACTACCATTAGTTAATGTAGCTACTTTATTCAATGTGAGTCTGTCATGACCCAGCCCCTGTTCTAATGCTCAAGGATAGCCCTAATCAACTCGCAGTTCTTTCCATCGTGGAACTTACATTGGTGATTCCAGAAAGTAATGAATGAATATGCCGTATAATTTAAAATGATAGGCATTTTATTTTTAAAAAGTGATTAATTATAGCGGAGGGGAAGAAGGTGTTAATTAGATTTAGGCCAGTGGTCCTCAACCTTCTTAATGCTGTGACCCTTTAATACAGTTCCTCATATCGTGGTGACCCCCAACCATAAAATTATTGTTGCTACTTCATACCTGTAATTTTGCTACTGTTATGAATCGTAATGCAAATATTCGGTATGCAGGATCTCTGATATGTGACCCCTGTGAAAAGGGTCAATCCCCAGAGGGGTCCCCACGCACAGGTTGGGAACTGCTGTTCTAGATAGTGTGCTGGTTAGTTTTTTAAATCAACTTGACACAAACTGGAACCTCATTTGACCTGTAGGCCAGTCTGTGGGCATTTTGAAACTTTTTTTATTAATGATTGATGTGTGAGGGCTCAGCCTACTTTGGGCAGATGGTCCTGGGATGTTTAAGAAAGCAGGCTGGGTTGGGGATTTAGCTCAGTGGTAGAGCGCTTGCCTAGCGACGCCAAGGCCCTGGGTTCGGTCCCCAGCTCGAAAAAAAAAAAAAAAAAAAAAAAGAAGAAAGCAGGCTGATGGGGGCTGGAGAGATGGCTAATCGGTAAAGAGCACTGGCTGCTCTTCTAGAGGACCCAGGTTCAATTCCCAGCACTGCATGGCAGTACGCTAGCTCCAGGTGATCCAACACCCTTACACAGACATACACACAGGGAAAACATAGAGGCTGACCATTAGCCTGGAAAGCTGATGTAAGCATCAGTAAGCATCTCTCCTCCATGGGTCTGTTTCATTTCCTGCCTCCAGCCTCCTGCCTTGCAAGCTGTGACTCCCGCTGACTGACTGATAAGCTGGAGGCTTTCCTTTCCTCCCCAATTTCTTTCTTTTTTTGTTTTTTTTCCATCCATCACAGAAGTGAAAGCAAAATAGGATAATAGGGCGAGTCTTTCTGAGAAGTTAAGCCTCTGTGGATTTGACCATGAGGACATAGAAGCATTTAACATTTACTTGATAAAAAAAAATGCAAGAGGATCAGAGGATGCCCCAAGCAAACGACAAAAACCTCTAAAATTCTCCCAAAATACCAAGGTCACCAAGTTCAAGTTGGTTGGTTTGTTGTGGAAAACAAGGCCTTCCTTACAGGTTTGTCTGAAAGACTTATGTGTATGATATCTGTGAGATAACGGAGCTTAAAAGTCTTATTTTTCTTTAATCAGTCCTCTGCATCTTAGTTACTGTTCTGTTGCCGTGAAGAGACTTCATGACCACAGTAACTCTTAGAAAAAGAAAGCATTTAATTTACGGTTTCATAGGTTTAGTCCATTATCAACATGGTGGGCAGCATGGCGGCACTCAGGCAGACATGGTTCTGGGGAAGTATTTGAGAGCTCTACATCCAGTTCTGCAGGCAGCAGGAAGG
The DNA here is from genome assembly GCF_011064425.1 of Rattus rattus. Classification (NCBI taxonomy): domain Eukaryota; kingdom Metazoa; phylum Chordata; class Mammalia; order Rodentia; family Muridae; genus Rattus; species Rattus rattus. Next base: position 72,527,436 of record NC_046165.1, read on the forward strand.
GACAGACTCAAAGCCCACTCACAGTGACACACGTCCTCCAACCAGGCCACGCCTCCTAATCCTTTCAAGTAACGCCACTCCCAGGTGACCACGTATTCAAATCTCTGAGCCTATGGGGGCCATCCTTTTTCAAACCACACCCCCTTTGTTGTTTTGAGATGAGTCTCTCCATGTAACCCCGACTGTAAAGGAGTGCATGCCCATGACTGCTCATGTGCGTGCGTGCGTGCGTGTACGTGTGTATTGGGTGAATGCCAGGTCAGAGGACGACTTGCAGGAGTAACCTTTCTCCTTCGTGTGGCTTACGGAGCTCAAGATCGTCAGGCTTGGCAGTAGGCCAGCACTCATAGGGCTATCTCCCCTACCCAGAAGTCCAGCTTTAAGGCCAAACTGCAAAGTTTAATTCTTTGGTGGCCAGAATAAGATAGTCTTGTTGACTTTGGCTTATTTTTGGTCTCAAGGTGTCTCTCTCCCATCTGTGGTGTGAGCAGTGCTTGGTCCTATGGGAGCCCCGCCTGAGCTGGAGAGGTCCGTTTATGTGTAGTGTTGAGGGACCTTTGTGGGACAGCTTGGGACCCTGAGATCCTGCGATCCTGGCCCTTCCTCCTCTGATCTGCAGCATTTGATAGGACTGGGGACCCTCATGTTGCTCTGTGCCTCACGTGAGAGAAGAGAACCAGTGTGGTGAGGCCAGGGCTTGGCAGTTAATGTAAAACCTTGTCAGGTGCCCTCTACTTAATGATATTGTTCTTGTCCTGTTCTCTAGGAACTGGTGGATCGGCTCTACTGTTTTCGAGACAGTTACTTTGAGACACACAGTGTGGAAGATGCAGGACGGAAGCAGCAGGATGTGCAGGACGAGATGGAGAAGACCCTGCGGCAGATGGAGGAAGTACTTGGTATGAGCACCAAGGAGCATTCACCTCTCTGCCCTTCACTGAAGTGTGGTCGTGCTGTACTCTTTCTCTGAGGGCTATATGGTATCCTGTATGTGTCTGCTGTAGGTTAGAACAGTATTGCTATGCCCCTGGGTGGGATAGCAGCACTCTCTCACTCCGGAAGTTTTCTGTAAGTACATTGTACACTGTCACTGTCTTCAGACACACCAGAAGAGGGCATCAGATCCCATCACAGATGGTTGTGAGCCAGCATGTGGTTGCTGGGAATTGAACTCAGAACCTCCAAAAGAGCAGTCAGTGCGCTTAACCCCAGCAATAATCTTACTATTCTTAATTTCTAACTGATTTTTCTGCTTCTTTCCTCCTTTCTTTCTTCCTTCCTTCCTTTCTTCCTTCCTTCCTTCCTTCCTTCCTTCCTTCCTTCCTCCCTTCTTCCTTTCCTCTTCCTCCTCCTCTTCTTCCTCTTCTTCCTCTTCTTCCTCTTCTTCCTCTTCTTCCTCTTCTTCCTCTTCTTCCTCTTCTTCTTCCTCCTCCTCTTCTTCTTCCTTCTCCTCCTCCTCCACCTCCTCTTCTTCCTCCTCCTCCTCCTCCTTTTTCTTCTTCTCTCTCTCTCCTCTCTCTCTCTCTCTCTCTCTCTCTCTCTCTCTCTCTCTCTCTCTCTCTCTCTCTTTGTGACAGGGTCTAGCTATATTGCCCTGGTTGTCCTAGGATTTGAATGTAGATCAAGCTGGCCTTGAAATGAATGTGCACCAGGCTGCCCATGAAATCATCTTGAAATCTAGTGCCTCTGCCTCCCAGTGTTAGGATTACAGGTTTCTTCCGCCACACCTGGATGGTCAGGTGTTCTTGAAGATTCTAATTATGGAGTTCAAAGAATTACTGAAATCTAATTCTTTGACCTGATACACAGTCGCCACCATCTCTTTCCTAAGCCCTGCTCTAAAGTCTTGTTTGCTGAGGGCTTTGCATCACTGCTTCTGTTTCTCTAGGAAATTTTCTACCTTTGTTTAAATTGCTATCTGATCTTCATCTAACTTTGGTAGGCCCTGGGTATAAATTTTTAAAGTATGTCCTTATGATTCTCTGGATTTCCTTGGTATCTGTTGTGATGTCTCCCTCTTTATCTATAATTTTATTAATGAATCCTCTCTTCCTGTCTTTTAGTTAACTTGGCTACTGGTTTATCAATCTTACTGATCTTTTCCCCCAAAGACCTAGCTCATTGTTTCATTGATTCTTTAAAGTGATTTGTTGTTTGTTTCTGTCAGCCCTGAGTTTCCCTGTGTGTAGTCCTGGCTGCCCTGAAACTCACTTTGTAGACCAGGTTGGTCTTGAACTCCCAGAGATCTGCCTGCCTTTACTCCTGAGTGCTGGGAGTAATGACTGTTAAGTTTCTAATACGAGATCTTCCAATTTTTTTATATCTATAGGCATTTAGTACTGTGAACTGCCTTCACTGTGTCTTCTAAGTTTTAGTATGTTGGGTTTTCATTTTCACTCAATTGTTAAAAGTTTTAAATTTTCTTATTTTCTCTCTTGACCCATTTTTCATTCAGTAGTAAGCTCTCCAGTATCCATGAGTTTGCATATTTTCTGTTGCGTTTATTGTGGTAGCAGGTGCTATGTCAGCTTTCTTATGTCTAGTAGACTTGCTTTGTGTCCAAGTACATGATCAGTTTTGGAGAAGTGAGGTATATTCATGCTTTTGTGTTTGGGTGGAATGTTCTGTAATTATCTGCTAGGTCCATTTGACTTATGACATTATTTAACTCCAGCCTTTCCCTGTTTATAGTTTTTGTCTGGATGTTGGCAAGAGTAGGGTATTGAATTTACCCATTTTTACTGTGTGTGGGTCACATGTAATTTTAGCTGTAGTAATCTTTCTTTTATGAACTCTGGTACCCTTATGTTTGGTACATACATTTTTAGGATTGCAATATCCTCTTGGTGGAGTTTTCTTTCAAAGAGTTTATAGTATATTCCCCTGTCTCTTCTGATTAGTTTGGTTTGAAGTCTACTTTTTGTCACATATTAAAATGGTTGCGCCTGCTTGCTTTTGGGATCCATTTGCTTGGAATATCCTTTTTCTTTTTATCCTGAGGGGATGTCTGTCCTTGACGGTAAGGTGTGTTTCTGGAATACAAGAGAAAGATGCATCCGGTTTTCTGATCTAATCTGTTAGTTTGTGTCTTTTTTATTAGGGGTTTGAGGCCGTCGCTATTGAGAGTCATCAGTTAGCAATGTTTTTGATTTCTGTTATTTTGTTGTTATGATATGGGTTTTCCCGTATCTTTTGATTTGCTTTTCTAGGATTATTTATTCCTTGTGTGTTCTTGGGTGTTATAATCCTGCAGACTGAAGTTTTTCTTCTAGTGCTTTCAGTAGAAATAGATTGGTAGATAGATATGTCTTATATTTGGTTTTATTGTGGAGTGTCTGTCACTCTATCTGTTGTGATTGTAGTTTTCCTGGGTATAGTAGTCTAGACTGGCATCTCTGGTCTTTTAAAGTTAATAGAACATCTTTCTAGGTCCTTCAGGCTTTTAGAGACTCTAATGCGAAGTCAGTTTCTTTCTACTGGGCCTGCCTTTGTATATATTACTTGGTCTTTTTTCCCTTGTGGGTTTTGCTCTTTTTATTCTGTACATTTAGTGTTTTGATTAATATGTGATATGGGGAATTTCTTTTCTGGTTCAGTTTATTTGGTGTTTCTGCATATTTCTTGTACATTGATAGATACTTCCTTTAGGTTGGGGAAATTTTCTTGTATAATTTTGTTGAAAATAGTTTTTGTGCCTATGATACGGGTTTCTTCTCCCTCTGTTCCTATTATTTATAGATTTGTTCTTTTCATAGTGTTTCAGATTTGTGCCTGGGTCTTTTTTATATTTAATATTTTCTCTGATTGAAGTATCCATTTCTTCTGCCTTGGCTTTAATGCTTGAGATTCTTTGTCTTATATTCTGTTGGTGAGACTTACCTCTGAGATTTTTGTTTAACTTCCTAAATTTTTTATTTCAGGGGGAGGTTTTTTTTTTTTGGTGATTTTGTTGTTGTTGTTATTGTTATTTAATTCCATTGTGCTTGGCAGAGGTTTATCATCATCTCCTACCTAAGGGCCTCGGACATATTCATAATTGCTATTTTGAAGTCCTTACCTTGTATTTCAGCTGTTTCTCAGAGGATACTGTTACATTGTTACTGGGTTTTGCTGAGGACATAGTGTCTTGGCTGTTAATGTTTATGTTTTTAAGCTAGTATCTAGGTATCTGGGGTAAGGATGATCTAGGCGTTCATTTCTAGCTCTCGTCTTTGTTTTTGTTGTTCTCTCTGGATCTTAGGAAAGTGTGGTTGCCAAGGTTTGCCTGGTAGAAAGTGCTTCTCCAGGTCAGTGGGTATCAGAGAATGATAAAGGTGGGCTGGAAGAAGAGTCTGTAAAATCTGAGGTGAGAGCTAGGCAGACAGGCCCACACTGAGGGTCGGGTCCCCAGGGAGTTGGAAATACTATAGGAGAGCGAGCTCCTGTAAGTAGGTCGTAGTAAGAGTAAGTCAGAGTATCCCTGCAATGACGGGGGTGAAATGGTGAACCCTGGGGCTGTACAGAGAGGCGGGTTCTCCAGTGGAAGGAGTCAGAGTGGGAGCAGGAACATTTGCAAGCAGATGACTCCCGGGCTGAGTCTGAGACAGGAGCAATAATAAAGGAAGATACTGAAAACCTCCTACCTGAGTCCCAGCCAGGGGTGGCCCTGGGGGTCCCAGGGTACAAAGCATTTCTAGGTGACTGACACAAAGGAATGGGGATGAGCTGGAAGGGAAGGCCAAGAAGATCCACAGGAAGGAGCAAAGCCGTGTCTGTACTATGGTTAGGTGGCGTTTCCAGCCACTGGTTTATGGAGGGAGAAAAATCCCCTGGTCTTTCACTGCCTGATCTTTGCCCCTTTTCCCTAGGTTCTGTCCAGGTTGAGGCACAGGCTCTAATGCTCAAGGGGAAGGCACTGAATGTGACTCCTGATTACAGCCCGGAGGCCGAGGTGCTGCTCTCAAAGGCCGTGAAGCTGGAGCCTGAGCTGGTGGAAGCCTGGAACCAGTTGGGTGAGGTGTACTGGAAGAAAGGAGATGTTGCGGCTGCCCACACCTGCTTCTCAGGAGCCCTCACCCACGTGAGCTGCCCATTCCCTCATGTAGTTGGGAAGTCATGGATTCCGTTGCTTCTTTGAATTTATGCCAGATCTGAATTGAGTCTGAATGAGGAAGTGTCAGAAGGGAGGAGGGGTGGGGAGCAGGCCTGCATGGGGGCTGGATGGCCTCAGGTTTGGCCTAGGTGAGAAGAAAATAGCATTCGGGGTTATCCACGGCATTGAGGAGGCCGTTGGTGCAAGCATGAGAACACTGAGGTCAGTGTGGATCTGCAAGGTAGAATCATGAAGGTTGAGTGCGTGTCCTTTCCGTTGGCAGTGCAAGAACAAGGTCTCTCTGCAGAACTTGTCCATGGTGCTCCGCCAGTTGCAGACCGACTCCGGAGATGAACATTCTCGCCACGTCATGGATAGTGTCCGACAGGCCAAGTTGGCCGTGCAGATGGACGTCCTTGATGGCCGCTCCTGGTGTGAGTGTTATGAGAAGACGTCCCGGTTTGTACACTAGTGGCTCTCAGCTGCGACGACCGACTAGAGTCGTCTGGAGTCCAGCTGTGGTGTCTGACTCTGAGGCCATCTTTGTTTAAAACAAGCCCTAAGCTTGTTTTGAAAAAATAAGAATTGTGTGTGGCGGATGCATTTGTGATTGCCCATGCACACGTGGATGCCAGAAGCCATTGTTAAATCCCTAGGCGGATGTTGGCTTACTACATGGTTGCTGAGACGCAGAACCCGGTCCGTGTGATTCTGTAGCAAGCACTCTTAACCACTGAGGTGTCTCTTCTGCACCTCTAAACTTATTTTGATGAACTGCTATTTTTGGAACTCTTGGATCTCTTGATTTGAGAGAGCAAACTTTTGTTTCCCTGTAAGCAACGCAGAGTTCCCTCCTTTGCCCTCTGCTGCCGTGATAAACATCACGTCCAGAAGCAACTTGGGAGGAAAAAGGATTTATTTCAGCTTACCATCCTGGGAAGGGAAGTCGGGGCAGGAACTCAGGGCAGGAACTGGAGACAGGACATGAAGCAAAGGCCGTGGAGAAATACTGCTTACTAGTTTGCTTTCCATGCTCATGGTTAGCCTGCTTTCCCTGCTTTCTTATAAAACTCAGGAGCACCTGTCCAGGTGTGGCACTGTCCACAGGAGGTTGGATCCTCCCACATCAATCAGGAAAATGCCCCTCAGACATGCCTGTAGTCTAGTTTGGTGAGGCATCTTTTTTAAGATATTTTATTTATGAGTACACTGTCGCTGTCTTCAGACACACCAGAAGAGGGCATCAGATCCATCACAGATGGTTGTGAGCCACCATGTGGTTGCTGGGAATTGAACTCAGGACCTGTGGAAGAGCAGTCGGTGCTCTTAACCACTGAGCCATCTCTCCAACCCTGGTGGAGGCATCTTATCAATTCAATTTTTTTCTATTCTCAGACAACTCCAGCTTGTGTTAAGACCTCTCCCCAAAACAAAACAAAACAAAACAAAAAGGACCCCTGCCCAAACTAAATCTGACAGGTTTTTGGCAAATCTGTTCATCTTTCTTCTTGGGCGTCCATGGATATCTCTTTATCTCAGTAGAATGTTAACTGATCAATACAGAGTGATACCTGCTTTGAATAAGAAGTGGGGTCTTTCAGAAGTAGACTTCTGAAACCCAGCACCCGGGAGGTAGAAGCAGGTGGGTCTTCGTTAGTTTGAGGCCAACCAGGGCTACATTGGTGAGACCCCGTCACAGGAAAAAGTAAAAAGGCTGGAGAGATGGCTCAGTGGTTAAGAGCACTGGTTGCTCTTCCAAAGGATCCAGGTTCAATTCCCAGCATCCACATCGCAACTCACAACTGTCTGTAGCCCCAGTTACAGGGATCTGATGCCAGCTTCTGATCTTTACAGGCACTGCATAGTGTAGTGCCTTGGCGTACATGCAGACAATACACTCATTCACGTAAAATAAAAATAAATCCTTTTTTTTAATATATAAAGAAACTTGGAAATACAAGACTTGCATAATCCTGGGCCCATTTGTTTTTTGTTTTTGTTTATCCAGTATCAGAGCTTATAAGATCCCCACGTCTCCCTGAGGATGTTTAGGCCGTTAATGGTTGTTGGGGGTGGGAGAGTCATCTTGTCCAATGTTGTGACCACTGGTAAGGTGTCCATCTGTGCCTTTCTCAGCAACCCTAATGGATTCAAATGAACGCAGCTCATTGGGAAGAGGGGATCAGTGGACATGGACGGGGGACAAGAAGGGGACAATGGAGGCTATAAATATCACCAAAATGCAGTTTGTGCGTGTACGGAAATGTCGTAGTGAAACTCATGACTATATACAATAATGTATGTTAATAAAAACTTTAAACATACAGACTTCCGAGAGCTGCTGGTCGTATCTTGGACTGGGCTCTGAGATGGCCCACTGCTGTTGCTCTTGCAGATATCCTGGGGAATGCATATCTTTCTCTTTATTTCAATACTGGCCAGAACCCTAAGATCTCCCAGCAAGCCCTCAGTGCCTATGCTCAAGCAGTAAGTACTGGTGATCACCCAGGGTGGAAGTAGAGGCAGCAGCGAAGTCAGGAGCCTTTGTCCTTCCTGCGTTCCTTTAGTGAACAGTGCTGGCAGACATACATGGCGTCTCACATGTCGACGGAGCTGACTTGTAGGATATTAGGGACGGTTTCTTACAGGCGTGCGTCATGAGGCCACGGAGCCAGTCTTAACACGATCTCTTTATATCGCGGCAAAAAAAATACTTAGTAAAATGATACTTGTATAACTAAAGAAAACGAAAGCTCTGGCAATTAAGTAGTTACACCAAATTATGTATTTATTTATTTATTTTATGAGCAGGGTCTCACTATGAAGCCCATTACACGACACGGCCCTGGCTGTCCCATGGTTAGGTGTCAGTGCACTGTTTCCAGGAACTCACGTGTTCTAAGCCATGTTAATGACATTTGCTTGGGCTCCTCGAGGCTCCGAGCGAGTGCCCGTCTGTCTGTTGTGGGAGAGCGCTCAGTGGCTTTCTGGGTGATGTTTATATCTCTCTGCTTTCAAATTTCTTTGACATAGCGGCCCGCTTTTAAACTTACTGCTGCTCACTGTGCCTGCTGGCAGAACAAGGAAGCAATTACTGTGTATTTACTCTTGTGGTTCATTCCCAGAGGGCAGAGGAATTGAATTTTACCCCAAATTACGTATGCGTTTGTTTTATATACAGGGTCTCACTGTGAAGCACAGACTGGCCTCAAACCTGAGGCCTCCCATCTATGCCTTCTGAGAGTTGGTATTATAGACGTGGTTGGTTTTTTCTCCAGCTTTTACATTTTGTGAATGTTCACATTTTAAAGACTGTGTCTTCTTCTGCCACATAGTTTATGAACTCTTTTTTTTTTTAAAGATTAATTTATTATGTATACAGCTTTCCGCCTGCATGTACACGTGCAGGCCAGAAGAGGGCATCCGATCTCATTCCAGATGGTTGTGAGCCACCATGTGGTTGCTGGGACTTAAACTCAGGACCTCTGGAAGAGCAGTCAGTGCTCTTAACCACTGAGCCATCTCTCCAGCCCAGTTTGTTAACTCTTAACTTCCTCTTCTGTGTGTAGAAAAATAGTCTTTGAACCAGTTCGTTAAACTGTTGCTTCTGCTTCTGTGGTGCCCAGGCAACGAACGTAGTTAAAACTTATCAGACTGCAGTTTCTACCTACACGTTTCTCTGCGGTGTCTTCTAGCTTCCGCCCGTCTGTTTTAGAGTCAGAATGTGACTTGATACAGAACTTTGCCTATACCCAGAGCCATGCTTATGGTAGAGGAGCTCTGCCAAATCGTCCTTTCTGCCTTGGGCTTTCCTTGTCTGTACCATTCACGACTGAAGTAAAAGGAAGCCATCAGAGTGCTTTCATCTGGTTTTGTAATGCTGCGTGGGTTAGTTACAACTCTGTTCTACAGTTCAGCCCCTGTAATCGGGTTTATATCTCCAAGGCTTCTGAGGCAGAGCTGTGTACACTTAGTAACCAACCAGCGCTTGAGTGCAGATAACATTTCTGACAAGGAAGAACCTTAGGTTTTCCTAGGGAGATGAAATTGGGGGCCATGTCGGGCTTAGGCATCCTTAAAGTTGACATTATTGGTGATCTTTTTACCCCATTACAGGAGAAGGTCGACAGGAAAGCATCCAGCAACCCTGACCTTCATCTCAACAGGGCGACGGTAAGACCCACAGGTCGCGGTCCTCTGACGGTAAAATGAAAAAGACACAGAGAGGCTGGAGAGATGGCTTAGGGGCTCGAAGCTGCTCTGGCAGAGAACCTGTGTTTGGTTCCTGGCACCCAAGTGGCTGTCACTGGAGCCCTAGGGGACCTGGCACCCTCTTCTGACCTCTGAGGGCACTGCACGCACCTGGTGCCCATACATGCACACAGACAAAGCACTTGTGAAGCAAAAATGTCTTCTAAAGAAAAATGACATATCAGCCTCTGAGGGTAACTGAGCTGTGTGGGGGCAGAGTTGGACAACGACCACGGAAGGAAAGCCTGGGCGTTCTTAGGAAGAGCGAGTTTAGTTTGAGCCCAGGCTAGAGGAGTCACGTGAGGGGGTGGAGAGGACATAGAAAGTGGGGACATGGCTTAGACAACTTCTGAAATGTGAAGCATAAGTAGAATAACATGTAGCTTAACTGTGGTCTCTCCATGATGCATTGTCTTCACCTTGACCCAGGAGGAAGCCACAGTTTCCTTTAGACTCGTAGTCCACTGTAGGTAGCATTTCCTCTGTGTAGTTCGTCTGTGCTTATAATCTGGGTTACTTTTCTACAGTTACATAAATATGAAGAGAGTTATGGGGAGGCCCTAGAGGGCTTCTCTCAGGCTGCCACGCTGGACCCTGCATGGCCAGAGCCCCAACAACGAGAACAGCAGCTCCTGGAATTCCTCAGTAGGCTGACCAGCCTCCTGGAGAGCAAGGTAAAGATGTAAGGGCTGAGCTGTCAGTCAGATACAGGGCTGTCAGTCAGATACAGGGCTGTCAGTCAGATACAGGGCTGTCAATCAGATACAGGGCTGTCAGTCAGATACAGGGCTGTCAATCAGATACAGGGCTGTCAGTCAGATAAAGGGCTGTCAGATACAGGGCTGTCAGTCAGATACAGGGCTGTCAGATACAGGGCTGTCTGTCAGTCAGATACAGGGCTGTCAGTCAGATACAGAAGTAATAGGTTTAGGTGGTACTGGGCATTGGGTGGAGAGAGAGTATCCCAGTTTCCAGCAGATCTATTTCTCCTTCCTTTGCAGGGGAAGACAAAACCCAAGAAGCTTCAGAGCATGCTGGGAAGCTTGCGCCCGGCCCATCTGGGCCCTTGTGGCGACGGGCGCTATCAGTCAGCCACCGGGCAGAAGGTGACCCTGCAGCTCAAGCCACTGAGTACGCTGCAGCCCGGTGTGAACAGCGGCACCGTGGTCCTGGGAAAGGTGGTGTTCAGCCTGACCACGGAGGAGAAGGTCCCCTTGTAAGTCTCACTTTCCCTGCCCCCTGAATGAACCACTCTCACCTCCTGGCCGTTTCCTGGCCTTCTTGTAATTTATGGACTTTTACTATATGGGATCTGCTCCCTGTGCAAGCCTTGTGTAGGAGAGACCTAACAATCCTTTTCCGTTTTGTCCTATTTATTATTTTACATACGTGTGTGACAGTACACAGTCACAGTCTTCATCTGGGGGTCCCAGAACGACCAGTGGGCTTCGTCTCGTCTAGCATGTGTGCCCCAGGATCAAACTTAGGTGTATGGGCTCGGCAGCAAGTGCTGGACCCCACGAGCCATTTTGCTGGCCTCTAACAGTCTTCTGAGAGAGCCACTTAGAGGTTCTGTCATTGTCTATTGTTTTCCCAAGTTTGGTGATTTGTGAGTTCTGTTTTTCTTTAAAAGATTTATTTATTTATTTACACTGTTGCTGTCTTCAGACACACCAGAAGAGGGCATCAGATCCCATTACAGATGGTTGTGAGCCACCATGTGGTTGCTGGGATTTGAACTCAGGACCTCTGGAAGAGCAGTCAGTGCTCTTAACCGCTGAGCCACCTCTCCAGCCCCACTTTGTGAATTCTTAAATTTATATCTGAAGTTGACAGGACAGTTAAGAGATGTGTATGAGTGTCTGTCTATATGGCTGTATGTGTGCTGAGTGTGAAGTTAAGAACCAGAGTTACGGGTGGTTATGAGCCACCATGCTGGGAACTGAACCTGCGTCCTCTGCAGGATCAGTAAGTGCTCTTAGTCGATGAGTCATCTCTCCAGCCCCCCTGACAGGTCATTTTTAAAGTAAGGCAGAGAAGCTTTGAAGTTCTTTATCTTTGAGTGGTCAGGATCACAGAGTTGAAGACAAATTTAGATTCTGTTTCTAGATAGTTCTGGAAGGTGAACTTTGGGTTAGAGTAGTAGAGGCTTGGTTGGGACCTAATCTGGGTGACTTGCTTTTGTTCTCTGCCCGCCTGCCCGCCTGCTGCTTTCTTCCCTCCCTCCCTCCCTCCCTCCCTCCCTCCTTCCTTCCTTCCTTCCTTCTGTACAGACAACTTCCTTTTTGACTTATTCCTTAGTTTGGTCTGTGTGGCAGAATCAAACCAGCTCTGTATTCTCACACCTGGTTTTTCAGACAGGGCACTTTTTGAGCAGAGGGATTGTATTTTGCCATTCATTTATTTGGGTTTTGGCCTATGCGTTAGAGCGAGGAAAAACATGTAAAGGACCCACATAAAGCATGCCCACAGTCCAGCAAAGGATGTAGTCTGTACACCTAAAGTAAAATGTGAAGACATTTGTAACTCATTTTCTGTGTAAGCGTGGGCATACACATGCCACGGAGCATGCGTGAAAGTCCAAGACAAATTGGTGGAGTTGGTTCTCCCTTCCACAGTGTGAATCCTGGGGTCGAACTCATGCTGTCAGCCTTAGTGGCAAGTGCTTTTACCCACTAAACCACCTCCCCAGCCAGAATGTGTTTAAATCTTGAAAATCAGGCTTTAGTGAGTACTATACCTGCTTGGTCCTTCGCTCACTAGTTGGTCCTGGTTTTTTTGAGCTAGCCTGCACCCTGCTGTGACCCCTGCTGCCTTCTAGGTTCTGAGCCACAGGCTTGTAATCTGTGTGAAGTGGACCACCACTGTCTCCATACTCTGGCCACATAACTGTACAGCACCCTTACTTACCTTTCTTCTTCCTTTTGAAGACTGTATAGCCCTGGCTAGCCCGGAGCTTGCTATGTAGAGCAGGCTGGCCTTGAACTTACGTATCTACCTGCCTCTGCCTTTCAAGTGCTGGCTATGCAATTCTTTGCTGGGACTCTTTTCTTTCATGATTAAAACAAAACAAAAAACAAAGCATTTTTTACTGCGTGGACCCAAAATCATGCATGTACACATGCCATGGCATGCTTGTGGAGGTTAGAGGACCACTTTTTGGAGTTGGTATTTGGGTGATAGATTTTCCCTTATGACACAACGTGCATGTCTATTTATACTGGAAAGAGGAGCTCAGGACAGACTAAAATAACCAATGACCAATTTGTTGAACTGAAAACTGCAGCCCTGGCCCTCTATGAAGCTGCATGTATTCAGAACATCCCTTTCTTTTTGATGTCTGATAGTCCAGGGATAAGGGCCCAGCTGATAGTCTGGGGATTGGGGCCCAGCTGTAATATTTTGTATATACAGTACAGTGGATACAGTATATGGATAATAATGGTACTTGTAGATTGCTATATAAGTGACCAAGAATGCATGTTATTTTGCTATATGTTCAAACCACCATAATTTTTCCCTGCTCACAAACCTTTAATTTTTTTCTCTCCTTCTTTAACCGACTTTAACCCGGAAGCACATTTGGCTTGGTAGATTCAGACGGTCCCTGCTATGCCGTGATGGTGTATAATGTGGTGCAGAGCTGGGGAGTGCTCATTGGGGACTCTGTAGCCATTCCTGAGCCCAACCTGAGGCATCACCAAATTCAGCACAAGGGAAAGGTGAGTAACCACTAGGAGCTTTGTGACTCAGTCTCTGAGGGTGGCACCAAACCTCGCTCTAAAACACAAGTAAAAGTAATGATTGTGTGCGTGATTGTGTGTGTGCACTGTATGCACATTTGTGTGATATGTGTGTACTCTGTATATACTGTATATACATTTGTGTGACATGTGTGATATGTGTGTGCTCTTGTGTGTATGCACTGTGTGCACATTTGTGTGATATGGTGTGTGTACTGTATATACATTTGTATGACATGTGTGTGCTCTTGTGTGTATGCACTGTATATGCATTTGTGTGACGTGTGTACTCTCATGTGTATGTACTTGTCATAGGGACAGTAGAAATATTGCTATATTAAAATGCCATGACCAAAAGCAACTCGAGGAAGAAAAGATTTCTTTCATCTCACACTTCTGCATCACACTCCTTCAGCACAGGAAATCAGGCTAGGAATGGAGTTAGGACTGGAGTTTCAGGCATAGGCAGCTGTGCTGGGTTTTTACATGGATGCTAGGGATTGGTCCTCATGTTGGAGAGCAGGCACCCTGAGCCCCTAAGCTGTCCTTGGCACTGCCTAGCAGTTAAGACTTAGGTTTGATTCCCATTACCCACGTGTTACCTCACCACCATCTGCAATTCCACTTTCAGGGGATTTGACCTCCATGGGTACTGGTACGCACGTGTACATACACGTATGTACATAAAACACTATATACATAATAAAATAAGTAAATCTATAAAACCAAAGCATTATGAGAGGAGGTACTTAGCCGTATTCATACGTTTAGGTTGGGGCAGCAACCTATTCTGCACTGAACGGATCTGGTTACCTATCTGTTGTGTACCTGAGGATTGGTATATTTAAAACAAAAAAATATTGTGTGATTTTGTGTGTGTGTGTGTGTGTTTGTGTGTGTAATTTTATTTGTATTTGGTGTTTAATTTCAGGCTTTACAAACAGACTGTTTCTAAAACCTCTGGAGGAGGGCAGATGCTCTGAGAGCTAGTGGCACCCTTTTCTCAGGAGCACAAAGAATTTGCTTTCTTGAGTGAGGGAACAGTCTTATTCTTGTACTTGTTTTGGTGGTGCCCTGTCTGTCTCAGAAACTCTTTGTTCAGTTGTATCCGTACGTATGTACATGTAAGATGTAAGGCGGGGAGGGTAGGTGGAATGAGTAAGTTTATTTGTTGGAGTTTCTGTCTGACCAAGATCTGGAATAAATTGGTCTCTCTGTCTTCTTTTCTAGGACTATTCCTTCTCCAGCGTTCGCGTGGAAACGCCTCTTCTGCTGGTGGTGAATGGAAAGCCACAGAACTCCAGCAGCCAAGCCTCTGCCACAGTGGCTTCAAGGCCACAGTGTGAATGATCTTGAGGAGGCAGTGATGGCACAGCATAGATAAGCTACCGTGGGTGTTGTAAATGGGGATTTCTCTTCCCCGGCCCTGTAACATAGTTGAGTCTCTTTCCTTTGCCCTGCTGTATTCCAGCCCTCTTCAGAGCCATTGGGACCCTTGTTTATTTCCCCCACCTCTTCAAGTGCCGACTTGAGGGAAGAACAAAGCACTAGAGAACTGTTGGGAGGGACCATGCCATGGGAGACTCAGGACCTGAGATGTTTACCAGTCCACGAGATCCCTGATCACCCTTCCGAGTCTAATATGTATATACATATCGCTTTACTATTTATTGTTGACGGAGCTCAACTTTCTAATGGCTTCATTTTTGAGCAGTTTTTAAATCTTTTTTTAATTTTTAGGTTTAAGTTCTGATGGGTGTGGTGACACACCTTTAAAAGGTAGATCTCTATGAGTTCGAGGCCAGCCTGATCCTCTACAGTGAGTTCCAGGCGACCCAGAACTACATAGCAAGATTGTCTTTAAAAATAAAAAAAGTTCTTTCTCTTTTTTTAGGGCTGGAACAAAATTAAATTTGTTTGGAGAAGAATTTACCCTATAGTTCTGTCTTTTTATTGTCTCCTGTTACAGGAATTCTTGGTGTTAAGTTCTGTAAAGTCTTTTGGAGTAGCACTGCCTTTTTGGGTATTATACGAAATAGTTTATCTGGAATTACAGGTAGTTGAGAGTTGTTGGTCTTGGGAACTGAACTCAGATCTTCTGCATGAGCAGTATGTAGGTGTGCATGCATGTACATATGTACATATGTATGTATGTATGTATGTATGTATGTGTGTGTATGTATGTATGTGTGTACACATGCATGTATGTGGTGTATATACAATTAACATGAGTAGTTTGTATGCTGAACCAGCTATCCAGGCCTAGAATGTTTGTTTCTCATGTTGTGTGTGTGTACTTTGTGTGCAAATGCAGGTGTGTGTTCCCAGATGTCTGAGTGAGGAGGCCAGAGCAGGGCTTGGGGTGTCTTTGTCCTCCGCCTTGCTGCCCTGAGGCAGGTCTCTCACTGAGCCAGGAGCTCGCTGTTCTGGGTAGGCCGTCTGGCCAGCAAGCTCCCGAGGGCCACCTCTTCCCACCCTTTCGTGCTGCAGCTTCAGTCGAGTGCCGGGTTTCTTCTCCCGTGGAGGCTGGAGATTTAAATCAGGTCCTCATGCTTGAGAGCAGCACCCTGAGCCACCTAGCCGTCTCCTTGGTACTGCTGTGGTTTTATTTTTCATATTTTTAAGTTAAAAGAAAAACATTTTTTTTGAGACAGGTTACATAGCCTTTCACAGCCTAGAACTCATTATGTAGACCAGGCTGGCCTTTGAACTTTGCCTTTGCCTTCTGGGCCACATCACCGCGGTTAGAGGTGTGGATCGCTATGCCTGGTATTGCTGGGGCTTTAAAACAAGAAATTCTATGATAATGTTGGTGTTGGTAGCATGGACCATTTCTTTTCTATTAAATGTGGTCTTAATATAGGGCCATTTTAGTATTTTTGTATGTATGTATGTATGTATGTATGTATGTGTGTGTCTGTGTGTATGCATATGGATGTGATTGTGCATGTATGTATGTATGCATGCATGTGAATATGCATTATGTATGTAAGTGTGCCTCCATGTATGTATGTGTGTGGTCGGGCTGGGGGCTCTCCATGGCGATCTCTGGCCTGGCTAGTTGTGTGGGTTCAGGTGAAGGAGAGAACTCCGGCCTCCGGCCGGCCGCCGGCTGCTGTTCCTTTCAGCCGCTCCTTTGTGCCCTGCTGCTTCAGTTGCTCAGGAGACTGACTAGCCAGTGAGGGGTGAGGGGAGCTTCTGGCAGTGATTTCAGGAGAGCAGATCTCTTCCCCAAGTGGCGGTGTTACAGCTCTTATGACAGCTCTCAGACAATGGGATAATTCATGCACACCTTTAATCCTTCTGAACATGATTTTTTTTTTAAAGATTTTATTTATTCATTTATTATATATGAGTACACTGTCGCTGTCTTCAGACACACCAGAAGAGGGCATCAGATCTCATTACAGATGGTTGTGAGCCACCATGTGATTGCTGGGAATCGAACTCAGGACCTCTGGAAGAGCAGTCGGGTGCTCTTAACCACTGAGCCATCTCTCCAGCCCCTGACCAGGATTCTTAAATACAGTTTCAGGATGGGTCAGTGTCTGACAGCAGGTACTTCCTATTGGTTTGGCTTGAGAGCTTGGGAAAACCTCATCTACATATTCGGGGGCGTGGTCCTGCTTCTATGACTGATCTGTCTTGAGCCTACATGAGGTTTCATCCTCTTCTGTGGAGGAGAGGCTTGGGGTGTTGCCCTACTTGACTGATCTGTCTACAGGGGGCTGTGAGGGGCTGTAGCTACGTGAGAGGGCCCTGATCACCTGGGAGACTGGGAATACACCTGCTGTTCCCAGGGATTCTACCTGTCTCGACTAGGAATCTCAGGATACCTTTCACATCCCACCACCCTACATGTATGTGAATGTGCATGTATGACGTATGCATGTGAGTGTGCGTGCATGCATGCATGTTAGTATGCATCTATGTATGTATAAATATGTTTGTATGTGAATGTGCAAGTGTGCATGCATATATGTGAATGTGCATGTTTGATGTATGTGAGTGTGCATGCATGTGAATGTGCATATATGTATGTTTGTATGTGAGTATGTTTGTATGTGGTATATGTGCACATGTATGCAGAAGCTACGGGAAGATGTCAGCTGTCCTGTTGGTGTATCACCCTTCACCTTGTTTCTTCACTACACCTGGATGGAGCCTGGTGGCCTTGAGGAAGCACAAATGAGACTCTTGTCTCTAACCTCACAACACGAGAGTCACCTGAGCATGTGGCCATGCTGGCTTTTTATGTGGGTGCTGGGGATTTGAACACAGGTTTTCATGCTTAAGATGCAAGCACTTTTAACCCACTGAGCCATCCGATCCCTCCAGCCTGTAACCCTCTTCTGGGACAGCAGAAGAGTGGTTAGGCCTAGTCTCAGCTCCAGAGTCAGAGTGCCTGGGGTCAAATTCAGCTCACATGCCAGGGTAACATTACCATCCCAGGTAATGTCTTCTTTCTGTGTGTCTTGGATAATGTGTTGAGCATGTGAGGGCTAATTTAATGTCACAGTAGACCTACAAGGTAAGTAGCATTCTACTTTATGGATGTGGACATGAAGTCAAAGATTCTCCTTCATCAGGCGGTGGCCCGGCTTCTCTTTGTCTTGTAAAGACTTGAATAAAAGACTAAGATCTTATCTAGTTTATTTGTATTCTTTTCTTAAATTAGCATACAAGTAGTGTGTCTCCATCATGACAATTTTATTCTTTCCACTGGGCCTTCCCTTCCAGGCCACTCCATCCCCTTCCCCTCTGGTCCTTCCTGTCCTCCTTTGGGCCCCCTTCTTCATAGCACCATTTCTACTTTTATGTCACATTGTTGTTTTTTGAAATTTACTTCACGTAATTATGTGTGTATGTGTGCATCTAAGTGTGGGCATGTGTCTGTGAGTGCAGGTGCCTGTGAAGGCCAGTGGTGGTGGATGCCCTGGGGACCGGTGTTACAGGTGGCTGTAATTGGTCTGGTGTGGATATTGGGAGCCAAACTGGTGTTTTCTACAATTGCACTCTCGCCCTCTGCAAGAGCAGCACGTGCTTCTGTCCACCACACCGTCTCTCCAGCTCCCATATCTAGGAGTTCTAGGTGTGGTGTGTTCTAGGTCTCTCTTACTCATTCGTATGCCTCTCTTTTTCTCAGTTCTTTTCTAGTATTGATACCTACACTCATACCGCCTCCGTCTATATACATAGCATAGAATACAGAGTCTTCGTGGGAAGAATGGCACCCGGTGTTCAGCATTCTCTCTGAAAGTCCGAGAAAACAAGACTGCTGTAAGAATGGACTGCTTGGCTGTCTCCCCACCCCTGGAGATAGGACTCCCTGTCTCCCAGCCTCTGGGATGGGGAGGGCCTAATTTGATAAGTGCCGGTTAAACCCCAGTGAGTTTTATGTGGTCCAGCTGTCTTCCTGCTTTCTTCTCGACTCCTGAGAATCCTTTTCTCTGTGTGCTCCCTCATTTCCGTGAGGCTCCACACTGCTGGGCAAGCTGGGGGCTCACAATGCTCGAGTCATGCTGCAATAGCACACGACTTACCCGACATATATCTTTGCTACTTTTAACTGTGTACTGTATCTTTAATACAAGAAGACCCCAGAGGCTGGGTCTGTAGCAGTGGCTGGGCACTCAAGTGAATGTAAAGGCCTGGGTTCAACCCCTCATCAACTGCAAAAATCCCGAAAGCGTTTGAAACAGTTAAGGGTTCAGATCCTGGCCTTGCTGCTTATGATGCGTACAAGCAGACAGCATGCATTATCTTCACCATTGTTAAGAAACGAGCAGGACTGGAGAGGCGGCGCACTGGTGAAGAGCGTGCACTGCTCTTGCAGAAGACCTGAGTTTGGGTCTTAACGTTAGTTCGCAACTGCCTGCAACCCCAGCTCCAGGACATCCGACTCCCTCTTCTGGCTGCCACAATGGGCATGCACATGCTCACACATCAATACAAACTTTTTAAAAATTGGAGGAGGTTTCAGCTAAAGGGGAAAGGCTTATGGTATAGTCAGACAAGGAATGCAGAGTCACCGAGCTAAGCTAAACCTGTACTAAGAACGGAAAGGAAGCACATGAGGTGTTCAGGGAAAACATCGGTGTATCCGATGGCAGACTTGGTATTGAGGTGACTTCCCAGTCTTAGGTGACAGTATGTGACGAGAGCTGTTAACATGACAGATGCCCACAGTGGTCACTGGAGATTTTGACATCTCCACTTTCTTGGAGTTCCAATGATTTATTTTGATGGCTCCTTTGGGTTGCTAGCCATTGGAGGGATTCATGTTTGATTTCATAGTTCCCGGGTGACAGAAGTCCTCAATAAACTTCCATGGATCTAGTAACACCTCTCATTACATTCTAGGGTTTTCTTTATGGCTGTCCTAGCTGGTTTTTGTCAGTTTGACATGAACTTAGATGTATCAGTGGAGAAAATGACTCCACAGATTGATTGCCTACAGGCAAGTCGGTGGGACACTTTCTTTCTTTCTTTTTTTTTTTTTCCTTTTCTTTTTTTCAGAGCTGGGGACAGAACCCAGGCCTTGTGCTTGCTACTACCACTGAGCTAAATCCCCAACCCCGACACTTTCTTTCTTTTTCTTTTCTTTTCTCCATCTTTATTAAATTGGGTATTTCTTATTTACATTTCAATTATTATTCCCTTTCCTGGTTTCCAGGCCAACATCCCCCTAACCCCTTCCCCTCCCCTTCTCTATGGGTGTTCCCCTCCCCATCCTCTCCCCATTACCACCCTCCCCCCAACAATCACATTCACTGGGGGTTCAGTCTTGGCAGGACCAAGGGCTTCCCCTTCCACTGGTGCTCTTACTAGGCTATTCATTGCTACCTATGAGGTTGGAGCCCAGGGTCAGTCCCTGTATAGTCGTTAGGTAGTGGCTTAGTCCCTGGAAGCTCTGGTTGGTTGGCATTGTTGTTCATATGGGGTCTTCAAGCTCTTCCAGTCCTTTCTCTGATTCCTTCAACGGGTGTCCTGTTCTCAGTTCAGTGGTTTGCTGCTGGCATTCGCCTATGTATTTGCCATATTCTGGCTGGGAACACTTTTCTTGATTAATCATCGATGTGAGAGGGCCCAGCTCACTTGTGGTCCACAGTGGTATAAGAAAGCAGAATGAGCAAGTTAGGATCCATGTCTTCTGCCTCAGTTCCTGCCTCCAGGAACCCTGAGTTTCTACCCTGACTTCCTTCAATGATGGAGTTGACCTGAGTGTAAACTGAAGTAAACCCTTGTCTCTGCACATTGCTTTTGGTTATGATGCTCATCACAGCAATAGAAAACGAGAGCATGGCTAATCGGCAGGTAACCATTTCAACCTTAATTGTCATACATGTATTAATTTGGAACAGGAGGTGGAAGCTTGCCAAAATATGGGCTACTTCTGGGCCCCCAGTCCCCATTGCCTTTTCTTTCTGCTCAGGGAGTTGATCCTGATGCAACTGTGTGAGTCACTGTCCCTCAGTGCTGCAGGATCTGGTGCACTTTTAATTGGGAGTTACTATAATCACGTTCCTCTCGTCACCCTCACAGCCTTCTCTAATTAGTTCTCAGGGGTCTCCCACTCCTGTGGTAAGCGAGCACGGTTGCTGCAGGGAGCTCTGGACGGGTGCCTGGGGAACCCCGAATAATTCTGATACAACTCGGCTTCTTTAAGTTTCTTTTCTAATTTGTTAAAACAATGTTGTCTTTGGATTGAGCCTGAGAGAAGAGGATTCCTTTGGGCATTGTTTCAAAGCTGGTTTGGATGCTGCCAAGTGCTTCTAGGCATTGCCAACTACTGTGTTCTGAATAAATAGTTTTGTTCCTGTTAGCAGAGAGGGGAGAAAGTGTCCGGTCGAGGTGCTCACAGCGAGCCTGTTGGGTGATGGGAGAAAGGAATAGGTGAAAAGGGAAACACTGAGCCTTGGCATTGTGGTTCATAGACTGCTCCTGCTTGCACAGACTTTGTGAGAAACTTGTCTTAGAGTGAATATGAGTTTTGCAGCTTTGGCCAATTGGGTTATAGCAAAATATTTTTAAAATAAACTTTATGTTTTAGAGCAGGTTTAGAGTCACAGCAACATTGACTCAAAGTATAGCATTCCGTGTGTCTACTTTTCTGCTGAATTCCCAGCTTCTCCTATTGGCACCTCACACCAGAGTCTAATAATACTGATGTCTCTTGATCGCTTCAAGTCTGCGATTTATACTCTGAATATTTTATGGGTTTTGTAAATGTATACTGAAAGATGCTTATGATTATATTGTCATGTGACAGTTTCACTGTTTAAAATCTTTTGGGTTCCACCTACTTAGCTGTTTTTTTGATCATTTTATATTCTCATAGAATATAAAGTTGCAGTTATAGAGTATGCGATGTTTGCAGGTTGATTTCTTGAATTATATTTAAAGGAACCCACAAATTTCTATTATGATTTTAAAACCACAGTAGAAAACACATATCTCATTGGCATATCTAGCCACACCTTACCTCTTTTTTTGATAACTGATTATACTACGTGAAATTAATTGCCTGGGTACCAAGCTCACCTTTGAGAAAGGAATGATAGAAGCTTGATTTTCAGTGTCTTTTAAAAATTGTTGGTTCATTTCATGTGTATTGATATTTTGCCTGCATGTATGTCTGTGTACCATGTGTGTGCCTGGGGCCCATCTCAGTCAGAAGAGGATGTCAGATCTCCTGGAACTGGAGTTGCAATCAACCTGTGGTACTGTGGGTACTGGGATGTGAACCAAGATCCCTGCAAGCACAGCCAGAGCACTCTCAGCTGCTGAGCTATCTTTCCAACCCAGTCTTTAGTAACAGAAGAGAAAGCATCTTGGGGACCAAGTTGGCCTCAGACCTGCTTTGTAGCAGATGACCTTGAACTTCTGATCCCCCTTCTCTCGATTCCTGAGTGTGGGACACAGGCACATGCCACCACACCCAGTTTTAATGGTCGTAGAGACTGCACCTGGGGCTCTGTGTATGGTAGGCAAGCACTCCATCCCATCTCCTTCAGTGCTGTTGACTACCGTTCTTTACCGTGATTCCAGTCAAAGTCCAGAATGAAAAGCACTTACTTGGAGGTTGGATTGCAGTGTGCTTACTGGATATCAAGGTAGATGTTAGAGTGTACATACTTACAAGTTTTGGTCTTGTCAGACAAGAAAGATGTAGAAATTTCAGTCAACATATAGTTTCATCAATGTTCACAAGAACAACATTCAACATGTGGGTCATGATCCCTTTCAGGGTCAAACAACCCTTTCACATGGGTTATCTAAGACCATCAGAAAATATAGATATTTGCCTTACAATTTATAATAGTAGCAAAATTACAGTTATAAGGCAGCAACAAAAATAATTTTATAGTTGGGGGTCACTACAACATGAGGGACTGTATTAAAAATCCCAGCATTAGGAAGGTTGAAAAGCATTGTTTTACTTCAAAACTTCTGTAAGGCAAAGGACACTATTAGGACAAAATGACAACCAACAGATTGGGAAAAGATCTTTACCAATCCTACATGTTAGAGGGCTAATACCCAAAATATACAAAGAACTCAAGAAGGTAGACTCCAGAGAGCCAAATAACCCTATTAAAAATGGGGTACAGAGCTAAACAAAATATTCTCTCCTCCATTGTTGGTAGGATTGCAAACTGATACAACCACTCTGGAAATCAGTCTGGAGGTTCCTCAGAAAATTGGACATATCACCACCTGAGGACCCAGCTATACCTCTCTTGTGCATATACACAAAAGATGTTCCAACATACAACAAAGACACATGCACTACTATGTTCATAGCAGCCTTAGTTATAATAGCCAGAAGTTGGAAAGAATCCAGATGCCCTTCAACAGAGGAATGGATACAGAAAATGTGGCACATCTACACAATGGAGTACTACTCAGCTATCAAAAACAATGACTTCATGAAATTCATAGGCAAATGGAATGAACTAGAAAATATCATCCTGAGTGAGGTAACCCAATCATAGAAAAACACACATGGTATGCACTCATTGATAAGTGGATATTAGATCAAAAGCTGGAACTACCCAAGATGCAATTCACAGACCACAGGAAGCTCAAGAAGAAGGATGACCAAAATGCGGATGCTCCCACTCCTTCTTAAAAGGGGAAAAATATCCATGGGGGGGGATATGGAAGCAAAGTTTAGAGCAGCGACTGAAGGAACGGCCATTCAGAGCCTGCCCCATGTGACCCATATATATACAGCCACCAAAAACTAGATAAGATTGATGAAGCTAAAAAATGCATGCGGAAAGGGACTGGATATAGATCTCTCCTGAGAGACACATCCAGAGCATGTCCAATACAGAGGTCAATGCTAGCAGCAAACCACCGAACTGAGAATAGGACCCCCTTGGGGGGAATTAGAGGAAGGATTGAAAGAGTTGAAGGATCTTGCAACCCCATAAGAACAACAATGCCAATCAACCAGAGCTTCCAGGGACTAAGCCACTAATGAAAGACTATACATGGACTGACCCAAGGCTCCAACTGCATATGTAGCAGAGAATAGCCTTTTTGTGGCAAAAGTGGAAGGGGAAGTCCTTGGTCCTGCCAAGGTTGGACCCCCAGTGCAGGGGGGATGGATGGGGGGGGGAAATACTAGTATGGGGGAGGGGGAGGGGATGGAGGTTTATGGACAGGAAACCGGGAAATGAAATAACATTTGAAATGTAAGTAAAGAAATATATCTAATAAAAAATAAAAAAGAGAAGCATTGTTTTAGATGAAGCAAACACATGTATATATTTTCATTACTTATAATTGTGATCTGTGAATTGTTATAAGTACCTCAAGAGACTTTAGTCTCTTTTAAATAGGAAATGTATTCCTATTGTAGCATAATACCACCTTGCAGTATAAATAAACATAATTTGTGAATATTTTATGTGTTTTGCAAATGTATACTGAAAGATGTTTATGATTATAGTGTCATGTGACATAATTTTGCTGTCACTATGATCACCATAATCATTAATGGCTATTCTTTTCTACCTTGGTGACTTTAAATTTAGAAGATCATGTTTTTACATATTTTATGTTTGTATTGCTAGAAATTTACTAGAGAAGGTAAAGAAAAACTACTGCATGACCATGTGTATCTTTGCTTAGATCAAAATGGCTATAGATGGGGTCCTACCAGAATTCCATCAAACGGTTATAGATTTGGGGTGTTAGAACTTTGGAGCGTGTTCCCACTGGATGAAGAGAACAGGTTCTTCAGGACATGTGGAATCCCAGGGAGGATATTAGCCTGCCAAGATTCTAGTTCTACCTAATTTTGCCTCTCTTTATATAATTTCTTTGGAGGTGGCAGGGCACTGGTCATTTCCTTTTGCCATACCAGATAGTAGGGAAAGATTGTTGTACTTTTTTGTCTCCTTGGCTGACGCATAGCTGACATGTTGCTAAGCAAAATAGAGTCCTTGTTTTTCTGAGACTCATTTGTGTGTGTGTGTGTGTGTGTGTGTGTGTGTGTGTGCGCGCGCGCACGTGTGCATGTGTGTATTTTTAACTCTTTCAGTATTTATGAGAATTTTAAGACCAGTTAAATGCCTATCCATCTTAATATCTTAATATTAAGATGGATTTTATTCTGAGAGAATAGAATTTGGGTAGTTCAATCTTTTTTGGATAGCACCCGAGTACATGAACATTTTTAAAAAATCTTACGTGTAGCTCTTAGTTTTTTTTTTTTTTTTTCTTTTTTTTTTCCGGAGCTGGGGACCGAACCCAGGGCCTTGCGCTCGCTAGGCAAGCACTCTACCACTGAGCTAAATCCCCAACCCTGCTCTTAGTTTTGTTATTGACAGAGATAATGTTACATTTGGTCTTATGAAGGAATTTTAATATTACATTAATATTCAGTCAAATTTTGAAATACAAAACATTTCAAACATGGTTAGGAGTTTATTCAAGCATACACTAGTGTGGCTGTGCCAGTCTTAGCAATTATTTATCAGGATTCAAATAATAAGTTTGTTAATTATTTGAATATTAGCTCCTGGTTAAACATTAGCAAGTAGTTTTCAATCTTGTGTTTTAGAAACTGTTTTTGGTTTTGAGGTCTAGGATCTTCTATTTTTAAATGAGATTACATAGTAAGAAACATGCCATTTTAAATAGCTTTTTTTATTTTGCAATACTTTTACATTTATATTAAATCATCAAAGACAATTCATTTTAGGCATACTGAAAAAGAGAATTGTATATGTAGTTAAAAATAAATCACTCTAAAATGATTCTATCTATCTATCTATCTATCTATCTATCTATCTATCTATCTATCATCTCCTTTTCACATACAGGCACACATTTTAAAGTGTTATAGTACTCTATAATTTTGATGATGGTCACAAGTATTGTGACACATAAGGACAATTTACATACAGGTAACATTCATGAACATGGATGACAGCTACAACACATAAACAAAAATAAAAATATGTTAAAACAACATGGTCACATTTAACTATTGAGGAGGGAAGGGTAATGTGAGATATATCTGGGCAGATGGTGGACCTTTGGGAAGAATTTTACTGTGGAAAGGAGTTGTGGGTGAATTTGGTCAGTTTAACTCACACAGGACAGAAGAGAATGTTAGAAATCCCTGGAATGGGAATTATGGACAGTTGGGAGCTGTTATTTGGGTTCTGGAACTGGACCTAAGGCCTGTGGGAGAGCAACTTAACCACTTTAACCACTAAGCCATCTCTCTATCCCCTAAAAATATACTTTTTTTTGGTTTTGTTTTTTTGAGACAGTATTTTTCCGTGTAGCCTTGGCTGTCCTAAAACTCACTTTGTAGACCAGGCTGGCCTTTAATTCAGAGATCTGCCTGCTTCTGCCTTTCAAGTGCTGGGATTAAAGGAAAGATATAATATGAGAGAGAGAAAGAGCGAGTGAGCGAGAGAGAGAGAGAGAGAGAGAGAGAGAGAGAGAGAGAGAGAGAATACTTTTAAAATTTTACATTGAGATAAAGAAAGTACTGAGGTGGTTATTCCCCATGTATTGCATTTGAATGCTGAATGTGCTGCTTCTGGGATATAATTTACTCCCTGTCTCTTCTTTTGGGGAGGGGAGAGAGTGACTGAGGATCTGGAGGATCAATCTTTATAGTCACATCCCCTGAAAAGCCGTGTACTGTTTCACCTGACCCAGGAACCCGGTGTAGTTGAGTCTAGGTATTTCCGTCTGCAGTACCAGTGGCGTTTATCAAATACTAAGTATGTCTCTGTCGGAGAGCACAAACGAAAACGAAACCAAAGCAAAAGGACAGAGGTAAATGGTAAGCCTTCCTTAGCAAGATGGAAAGCCAAGTGATAAGCAACTCACCACAGGGCAAGATGGATCCACATGAGACCCTGAGAATGTTAGTGCTGATTGACAGGGATGTTCTTCTGCATCATTGTCTTTGGCAACTGGAGGAGCTCCCAGTTGGGAGACTTCAATTTAGGCCAAGACAGAAATCATGACTTCGATTCTATGATAAAACTACAGTAGTAGGTGCTCATGATGGCCTATGGTCTTACAAGCAATAGTTTTGACAAGGATTGTAGTAGGAAGGATGAGTACCATCCTGTGGAGGAAGCCTCAGTTAAGCAGTGGTTGGTCACATCTTAACATTCATACCACTATTGTACTGGTGGGTGCATCTTGTTTGGTCAGTATTGCAGCATGGAGGATTCTACTGGATAATAATGGCTGTGCTGGCTGATTTCTTCATCAGCTCGACATAGGCTAGGGTCACTTGGGAAGAGAGAACATCAATTGAGAAAATGCCCCTGGCCAGACTCGCCTGTGGATAATTCTGTGGGACATTTTCTTAATTAGTTTTGATGTGGCCCAGTCCACTGTGGTATTGCTACCCCTGTGTGGGTGGCTCTGGGGTTATATATGAAAGCAGACATACAAGCCATGGGGAACGAACCAGGAAGCAGCATTCGGTGGCCTCTTTTTCAGTTCCTGCCTTGAGTTTCTGCCCTAACTTCCCTTCATGGTGGACAATAAGCTGTATGTTGAAATAAACTCTCAAATTCTTTTGGTCACAGTATGATAGAAATCATAACTAAGACAGATATTGGTACTATTGTTATGACGGACCTGATCATGCGTTTTGGGGCAGCATTTGAACTTTGGGCTGGAAAAGCCAAAGAGTACTCAGATCTCAGTGGGCTGTTCTGTGGGAGCTTGAAAGATAAGCGCATTGAGAGAAATGTAGAATATGGAGGTCTGGCTTGTGACATTTCAGAGGGAAGCAAAGATTCTACTGGGGCCGTTCATGTGGTGTTTGTGTTAGAATCCATGGTGTCTGGTCAGCTAGAGCTGAAGAGTTAACTGTGATTAAGAAGAGACCAGAATCATTAAAGTAAAATCTTTGCTTTGCTGAGACAATTAATGCTGCTTAGTGGGAGCTGAGAAATTAGCACTGATAAAGAAGAGGCCTGCATCTGGCATATCCCTTTAAATACCAGCACTTGGCAGGCAGAGGTAGGTGGATCTCTGAGTTCCAGGCTAGCCTGGTCTACAAAGCAAGTTTCAGGTAGGCCAGGGCTACCCTGATAGGATGTGTGTGTGTGTGTGTGTGTGTGTGTGTGTGTGTGTGTGTGTGTGTGTGTATGGGGAATCAAAGTAACCAATGAACAAAACAAATCAAAACAAACAAACAAAAAAGAGGCAAGTATCCTCGAAGAAGATCCTCCTCTGGGAAGTGTTCCCTCAGGTTCAGTATGTGGTCTAGAGGTAGCCAAGGCTATACCTCTTACTGGCAGTTCAATGGTGCTGGTTTAAAGCCATGAAATGGTCATGAAGGGCTCTGAAGGCATGGCATTATACAAGGTCTGGAGACGCTGTTGACGAAGGTGCAACCTTAGCAGCAGTGAAGATCCCAGAATTGAGATCCTGGAGAGACGCCGAGGCTTGGCACCATGTAGCAGGGCCAGAGTCTCTGCAGAGGGCCTAGGAGTGGCTACTGATGAAGGTCAGGCCAGATGTAGCAGAGACCCCAGAATTGTGGAGATGCTAGTACTATGGGTAACCACCAAGGACAGCAGTGAGTGTGGAGTGAAGCTGGCCTGAGTCTGTGGGACAAGCTGCATGTGCTTCAGATGGCAGAGCTAGGGACGTGGAACTAGTTGACAAGGTTACTTGGAGCCACCCAGGGGATCATGAGTCCAATCTTGTTAATAATACACAAACCTAGAAATTTAAAGCTATTATCCACTTCTGAGAAATGACTCAACATTTTTTTAGGCCTGGGCTATTTCACTTCATATAGATCTCTCTGATTTCCTTCTAAAATATTTATTTAAAAATTTATGTGTATGTGTGTGTGTGTGTGTGTGTGTGTGTATGCTTGTGTGTGCACATATACTCAGAGGTCAGAGGTGTTAGATATCTCTGCAGCTGGAGTTATTTCTGGTGTTGTGAGCCCTACAACATATATGCAGCGAACTGAACTCAGGGCCTCTTTAAGAGCAGTATAAAAATAGAAATAAAAGTAATGTAGTATCGGCACCAAACAGACGTGTAGACTAGTGGAACAAAAACAGAACATCCAAACATTAGTATATGTAACTATACAGTCTGATAGTTGGTTGACAAAGAAGCTGTAGTAGTTTGAATGAAAATGGGCCCCCCCTATAGGATCATATGGAGTGGCACATTAGGAGGTGTGGCCTTATTGGAGGAAGTGTGTCACAGGGGGTGGGCTTTGAGGTTTCAAATGCACAAGCCAGGCCCAGTCTCTGTCTCCCTGTCTCCCTGTCTCTGTGTTTCTGTGTTTCTGTGTCTGTGTCTGTGTCTGTGCTCTCTCTCTCTCTCTCTCTCTCTCTCTCTCTCTCTCTCTCTCTCTCTCTCTCTCTCTCTTCTGCCCTGATCTGGGTGAAGAACTCTCAGCCACCTCTCCAGTACCATGTCTGCCTACATGCTGTCATGCTCCTCACCAGGCTGACAATGAATTAAACCGAACCTGAAAGCCAGCCCCATTTAAATGGTTTCCTTTGTTGTCATAGTCATGGTGTCTCTTCATAACAATGGGACACTGACTAAGACAGAAGTAAAAAACATGTACTAGAGAAAAGGCAACTTCTTCAAAAAAAAAAAAATGGTGCCAGGAAACTGGGTATGTACATGTAGAGGAATGAAATCAGATTAATGCTTATCACCTTGCATAAAAACTAACTCCAAGTGGATCAAAGATCTAAACAGGAAACCTGAAACTCTGAAACTGCTAGAAGAAAGCATAGGCAGTCCCTGTACGATAAAGGTATGTGAAAGGATGTTCTAAGTAACGCTTCATTTCCCCAGGAACCGGGGCCAACAACTGCCAAGTAAGACCTCCCCAAACCAAAAAGCTTCTGCATAGCTGAGGAAACAAATAATTTAGTGGAGAAGGAGCCCACAGAATGGGAGAGAATCTTTGCCAGCTAGTCTATGACAGAGGATTAATATCCAAAATATATAATTAACTCAAAAAAGTCAAGTGATAAATGACCCATTAAAATGGGTTATGAATCTGAACAGTTTGTTCTAAAAAATGGCTAAGAGATATCTAAAAAAAATTATTCATCATTCTTAGCAACCAGGGAAATGCAAATCAAAACAATTTTGAGATTTTATCTTGCTCCAGTCAGAGTGGCAAAGGTCAACAAAACAAACAACCACGAATGCTAGTGAGGATGTGGGAATAGAAACCTTCATTTGCACAGTAAGTATTGACACTTCTCAAACATCTAAAAATAAATCTATTATATTACCCAGCTATTCCACTCTTTGTCAGACGCCTAAAGGACTCCAAATCCTACTCCACAGAGACCTGCTTAGCTGCTCTATTTGTAGTAGCCAGGAAATGAAACAACATAGATGTCTTCAACTGAAAAGTGGATAATGAAAATGTAGGAACATATACACAATGGAAGACTATTCAGCTGGAAGGACAAATGAAATCATGAAAGTTGCAGATAAATGGATAGAACTAGAAAATATTATACTGATTAAGGTAGCCTAAACCCAGAAATACTAGCACTGTATATTCTTTCTCATCTGTGTTTGCTATTTCCAAATCCTCAGATGTTAGTGTATAACCTTGAGTAGCCACAGAAACCAGGAAAGTGAACAGGGACCATGGTTCTGGGTGGGGGCATTAGAGAAGGGAATAGCAGGATAGAGGTGATATGAATAAAGAAATGGAAAAATGGGGGGAACTTTAATTGGCACTGAGGGACAGAGGTCCATATATGAGAGAAAAGGTATAAGGAAACACAACACTAGGATGTTGGGAAAAAAGTCACAAGGAATCACATTATTTTTATATTTACCTAAACTTATATATAGCTATGTATATGTATATATGACACACACACACACACACACACACACACACACACACACAGAGTCTAAATGAAGTTATATTTCTTGGGGTGATAGTACTCCCCTAAGAACCATAGACTATCTTAAAAACACCCAATAATATCACGCATGAATAATCTACCTTTGAGTGTTGGTCAGTGGAGTTCAAGTGACTCCCCAAACAATGCAGGATATTGATGTTTTTCTTGGTTGTCTCACAGAGTTTGAAGGCAGCTCCATATCGCTGAAGACAACACACTCTTCCAAGACTCAAATTGAGCTGAATCTAACCTACAAGCCTTCTTCTTGGGGACTAGCTTTCATAATACTTGAAGGTGCCATGTTAACTGCCAATAGAGAGAAGCATTCAATAGTCCTACCCAGATGTCACATCTATGAATGACAAGACTGATCAGGGTGGTATGGTCTCACTAAAGATGAAGTAGTGGCACTTATATCTATGTGGTAGCCAATAGTTCATTGGCCTCAAGTCCATTCAACAGGTGAGAAATCAGATGTGGTACTGAAAATCTAGTCAACTATCCACGGCCAGTGAGTTCATAGATCTCAGAGGACAGCCAGCTGATAATGCTAATTTCTAAACTAATATAATTCCTAAATGCATCCTAAATATGTATCCTTCTAAGTACAGATAACTGTACCTCTCATCCCTTAACAAATGGCTTCTTTTTGCAGCAGTCAGAGACCATTACAGAATGTCACATCTGTCAAAATGCAGAGAATAACTGACTCTGGGATCTACAGCCATAACTGATACATCTACAATACGATCCCAACATCCAAGGCTCAGGATACATTGCAAAAGAGGAAGCAGAAAGATATTTGGAGCCAGAGGACCAGGAAGTCTTCTGCAAGTTTGTGTTTTCTTTTTCTTTCTTTTTTTTTTTGGTTCTTTTTGTCGGAGCTGAGGACCAAACCCAGGGCCTTGCGCTTCCTAGGCAAGCGCTCTACCACTGAGCTAAATCCCCAACCCCAAGTTTGTGTTTTCTAAATATAATAGAGAAGCCATACCCTTGGAATCTGAAGACTATGGCTGCTTAAATAAGAACTGCATAATTATAAGACCAGTTGACAAGCCAATGTGGATGGGAGAATATTCCTAGGCCCCACCCCTAGATGAAGAACTAGAGGCAGTAAAGACTACTAAGATGGGGAGAAAATCTTCCTGAAAAAACGAGCACTCTGAATGGTTATTTAATCACCAGTGACCTGTCCTAAAAATCTGAGAAATCTTTTGAGGGTTGATCAGCAGAGTTCAAGTGACGCCCAAAACAACACAGGGTATTGATGCTTCTCTTGGTTGCCTCACTGAGACTCAGCAGGTTGTGTTTATAAATTTATCTACATACTTATATGTGCAAAACAATAATTAGAGAATAAGAGGCCATGAATTCGAAAGGGAATGGGTAGGGAGACGTGAGAGAGGTTGAAGGGAAGAGGAAGGAACAACAAAATTGCTTATAATTATAAACAATATATTTTAATTACACCTAAAAATAAAATAATTTCACACAACAACAACAACAACTCCCAAACAAATGACAAATGCTAGTGAGCATGCAAGGAGAGGAATATTCTTACTCAATGCTGTTGGAACTATAAACTAGTACACCATTACAGAAATCAGTGAGGGAGTTTCTCAAAAAATTAAAAGTAGCCCAGCTACAGGTATTTAGGCAAGGACTGCCTATCCTGTCACAGAGATCCTGCACATGCATGTTATTCACAATAGCAAAAGGGAAAAGAAAGCAACCAGTGTTGCAGACACACATTAAAAGATGAATGGGTTATAAAAATGCTGTGCATATGCCTAATAGAATGTTATTTGGCTGTAAATGAAATTTGGAAGGAAATGGATGAGTTTGGAAAGTATTGTTTTAAACTGGGTAGCCTTTAGTCAGAAAACAAAAAACAACACGTTCCCTCTCTTTTGCTTCCTAACTTTTAATGTTTATATGTGTATATTTGAGTGTGAGAGTGGATATAGGCTATGAAACTAGGTAAGAGACCAGGAGAGGAAGAAAAGAAGAATTGAGAAAGGAGAAGTGGGGCAGGGGGGAGGCAAAGAGAAATGAAAGAAGAAACGAGGCTGTTAGAAGCAGGAGGGGACAGGAAGTGAGGAGGGGGGGAGCAGAGTGACAGTGTCATGGCAAGAATGGCCACATCTTGGGGGTAAAAGAATTTACCAGGCCAAAATGAATATAAACGTTTTAATAAAGAATAGCCACTATAGACAGAAACTTAGAGAGCTAAATCTCAGAGAAGGAGGAAGGGACTTAACCCCCTGGGAAGGAATAGTGTCCTTTTATAGTAGATGAGCAACGTTATCTGACGGGTCCTGGGCCATTTGAGTGAGGGAAGTTATATTTTCAATAGGGCTAAGGAGAACAGATCAAGCCAGGTGTGATGTTGTATACCTTCAATTTAATCCCAGATCTCAGGAGAGAGAAACAGGTGGATCTCTTGAATGGGTGAGTTCAAGGCCAGCCTAGTCTACATAGTGTATTCTAAGACAACCAGAGCCACACGATAAGGCTCTATATCCAAAGTAGGAGGAGGGGGAGAGGAAGAGGAGGAGGCACCTCTTCAACCATCTTCAGGTAGTTTTGTAATGATATTTGTCATCCCCAATGCTGGCTATACTGGTTGAGGCACCAGGGTCACTAGGAATTAGCTTCTAAGATTTTGCACAAGGCATCACAAGTCACTGGGCTGGGCTCCAAGCCATTAGAGAATGGGAAGTGTGCTCTTATTTTATTTTTACCTTTTATTCTCTTTTGGTCTCTTCAGGGATGAGAATAACAAAAATGTTTGAGAAAATATTGTAATAGAAACTAATCAGAAAAATAATTACTACCAATACTTAGCACACCAGAACTTTATTTTTCTGTTATACATTTATTTATATTGATTAATTTATGGGTTCATGAGCAAAGGGTTCCAGCAGCTCAGGATCTTTTCCATTAGTGCTCACAGTGTTCATTTCTGGGTGCAGTGATTTGGTGCTTTCACTGAACCTGGTACCTTTTTTTCCTGATCATTTTTATTCACAGATTTTCATGAAGTTCTTTTGGGTGTTAATGTGCTTAGTTTGATCAGTTAACTCTCATGTCAAGAATTTTCTCCTTAACTTGCTTGTTTACAGCAACATGTTAGTGATATTACTAACAACATGTTAGTGATATTGTAGAGCCTAGTTTTTCCAGGATAACATTAGTGCAGCATTTCTCATTGAAAAGAGCTTACTTCCTTGATGTCTAAATACATCACCCTCCTAACAGATTCACACGTTAAAACAACACCACAGTTTCCTTTTTCTCCAACACAATATTTTTATTGATTATTTTGGAATTTCACATTGTGCACTCCCATAACACATACTTCTTATTTCTTCCAGATCTGCTGACCTTGTGATCTTCCAGCCTAGAAGAAGGAGGAGGAGGAAGAGAAGAAAATGGGAAGGAGGAGGAAGGAGGAGAGGGAGAAGGAAGGAGGAATGAGGAGGAAGATAATAATAATAATAATAATAATAATAATAACAATAATAATAATAATAATAATAATAATACAGAAGACTACAGAAAACCAAGTTCAATTTTGTGTTGCCCATATACTCACTGTAGCATAGTCAAACTCCCACTGGCCAGCCTATTAAAGAAAACTGAGTCTTTTTCCATCTGCACCCCCACCAGAAGCCATCAATCATGGAGAGCCACACTTCAGCATCCTTACACAATGTTTAACAGTTCTCTTCAATGGTTTTCTGTCTAGACTGCTACTTTCTTTAGGGGACAGGGTTGGTAGGGGTAGGGGTTTTCACAGAAAACTCCTATGTCCCAACTTTTCAACTGTGAGTCTGTAGTCATCTATGTCACTACCAATGTAGCTCCCTTGCTCTTTACAGAGAGCGGGAGTACAGATCATGCACTTGCACATGGTTTCTGGTGATAGCACAAACAGACACCAACATGGACTCTGACTTCAGCATGTGCCACGGACCTCAGCATGGTCTTCGGTGGCAGTATGGGCCACAGACATCAACATGACCCTCTGCTGTAGTCTGAGCCACAGACACCATCATAACCCTCGATGGCACAGCACAGACCACGGACATCCACATGGCTTGTAGCGGTGACATGGTGGATGGATAATAACATGGTCCTCGTGACAACTCTACATTTTCTTAACTGCAAGAAAATGTCTGCTGTGTTTCTCTCCGTTTCCTTCTGTATTTGTCATTTTGGTAAATTCCTGGAAGATGGTGATTCTGACTGAAAAGCTATGAGAACTTCTTGGTCATTTCTAACTGAAATTTAGTACTCTTTTCCTTGATCTTTCCTACCTCTCCCCTTGTCTTGCTATCATGGAGCTTTTGGTAACTCTCTGCTTCTATGCCTCACCTTCATTAGATTCCACGTGTGAATGGAACTAAGCAGTCCTTGTCTTTTTGTGCCTGGGCTGTTTCCCTCTAAGACAATGATTTCCTATCCCACTTTTGTCATTGAAATTGGAGCATTTAAAATTTTTTGCTGACAGGGTCTCACTATGCAGCCCCAAATGGTTTGGAACTTGCTATGTGTCCAAGCTAAATTTGAACTCACAGAGCTCCTTCTGACTTTTGACTACTGGGATTAAAGGCATGTACCACCATGTCTGAGTTAGACTTGATTTTTATGAGACCAAGAGAACATAGTATCGTGTTTCTCTGTGTTGATGTATTTTATTTTTACTAGAAGGGAAAGCTTTGCTCACCAACTGCTACTTGTTTCACTGTTTCTCAGAGGGTGATACCTTAATGGGGTACAATTGGAAGTCTCCTAGAATTGTGTGCCATTTTCTGTAGCTCCTCCTATTTCTTAATTCTAGACAATCTGCTAGAATTAGTATATAAAAAAGTAAATATACTAAATTTCATGTAAATCCCAAAAGTTCAAAGGAGAATGCCCTTCAGGGGAAATGAGGAAGCCCCTGAGACCACCTGGGGAGAGAAGGGGGATGGGTGTAGTGATTCCTGAGAGAAAGCATACTCTTCAGAGAAGGTCATAAGTTAAACATCTCAGCAAAAGTCTTAGAGAACAAGTCTCTGGAATCTTCAGAAGTGAAGTGAGATGAACTCACAGATGTATCAATTCCCCTTTGTGAGTTTTCCTCACAGAGCTGTTGGGGAGACGCCTGATGCTGAGGTAAGGTGAGGCTCTACTGTGCTCATTGCTTTCTCTAGTACAGTTCCACTGTACTCCATTCCGTACATCCAGGACCGCTATCCTGCATGTAAGAGAAATATGAGTGATACACATTATAACCAGCTCAGGGAGATTTTAGGGTACCAATTACTTAATTAATCTAATTATTTGGGGTTTCTCAGGAAGGAGATAAAGGAGATGGGAAAGAACAGCTTAGTGTAAAAGTTCCAAATGTGGAACAAGCTCACACCCTTAATTCTAACATGCAAGACGTAAGAGCAGGTAGCTCACTGTGAAAGCAAGGCCAGTGTGCACAGCAAGTTCTGAGCCAGAAGGGGCAGTGTAGGGAGACCCTGTCTCGCAAGCAAGCGAGCAGGCAAGCAACTAGACAAAGCCCCCAAACTTTCAACTGTGAATTCAGGACAGATATTCATTAGGTGAAACATTTCGAACTTTCCTTGAGTCACAATTGTAAAATGAATAGTGAGTACAGGCAGTTACACTTGAAAAATGTTATTATGTGATTATTAGAGCATCATTCAGAAACGATCTCATTTCCTAGGAGTTGTCCAGTGGAATCTTCCCTTTCTCAGGCTACCTGGACAGACAATGTGCTGAGTGAGTGAGCATCCTGGGAAGAAGGATTTTTAATCACGCTATCCACTTGCACTGGTAGGTTTCATAATTGGTTTACTTCCTTCTACTGAAACAGAGTGTATAGAGAGGCTGATCCCCTAGGATTATAGATGAAAAATTGTTTTGCAAATTTCAAATGCATGATACAGAGCATGAAGTGGTGCAACTTCACTCTACTAACCTATACTTGAAAGTAACTTCAGGAAACCTAGTCACTGGGGTAGAGGTGAACCACTGAGCTGTAATTTATACCTACTGGGAGAGAGGAAACCAGTTTTCTCCAACAGAGTGACACTGGTTATATCAACCACTCCAAATCAGGTTTGGTGCTCAGGAATAGCTGACCAACATGTAATGGACTCCATAGTATTTTTGTGTGCTTTTATTCGGTTAGAGTTTGGAATTTTCTTTTTGAGTGTGGTTTTATTTTATTTTTTTTATTTTTGGTTTTGGGTTTTTTTTTTGTATTGGGTTTTTTTTTTTCCAGAAAGAACTTATAGTTTGGTGGATAAGGAGTGGAGGATAATCTGGAAGGACTTGGGGGGGAAGCAGAATACCATCAAAATATATTTAAGTTTAAACTTTGTTTTAAATAAAAAATATATATTTAAAAGTAACTTTAGAAATTTTAGAATATGGGATTATGGGAATTTGCTGAGCTAATTTATTCCATTCATATGAAAATTGATCTCTCATTTTTCAGTAAAGAGTTCTGTCTTTGACATTTTATTACCTATCTACATTTCCCCAAAGACTTCCAGAAAAAAAAATAATGCTGCTGTTGACAAATCTCTTATAGGGTACAGTAGTAGGAAGAATAAATTATAGGGTGTTGTCAGTGCATGTGGAACATGTCCTTGCATTATTTAAATTAAATATTCATGATCTGTTTCTCAGAACAAAAATCAGGAAACTCAGATCCCATGATTCTAGTTCTGTGTTTAAAAATATGTAAGCCCTTCATCTGTCACCTGTAGGTGAGAAAATGATTGATTTATGTTTTTACAAATCAATATCTTGAATTTGTTTACTCAGTTGCTTCAAGGAATATGGTAAAATATTTCTTTTGTGGTCACTATTGATTAGAAAGGTGGACATTGAAGCCTGGGTACTAAACATTTTCAAGTTTCCTAGAAAATCATGAGTAAGAGGTAGAGAGACTGCTCAGTAGTTAAGAACAGTGGTGGTTTTTCTGGAGATCCTGGCTTGAGTTCCAGCATCCATTTGCAGCTCACAATCATGTTTTAGAAATCCAATGCCCCCCTTCTGGCCTCAGGCACACAGGTGGGGCACAAACATATATGAAGGCAAAATGTTCATTCACATAAAATTACTACTTCTTCTTCCTCTTCTTCCTCTTCTTCCTCTTCTTCCTCTTCCTCTTCCTCTTCTTCTTCCTCTTCTTCCTCTTCCTCCTCCTCTTCTTCTCCTCCATCATCATCATCATCATCATCATCATCATCATCATCATCATCATCATCATCGCACAGACACGAGACTTGAAGTAGTGCAAATCTTGGTTCTCAGGGGTCACAAATGCTCCATCCTTCCTTTGAATCTGTGTGGTTTGCTACCTCGGAAACTTCTTTTTCTAACATTTCTGGTGACCTCCAATACTCACAATAGGAGATCTGAAATTGATAGATATTTGAACATATATAAACCATTGTTTTAAAATCTGTTTTAAAGGCCATACTTTAATTATTTTTAAACCTATGTGTATGTGGCAAGAGGAGAGGCAGGAATACGAGTGCAGGTGCCTGTGGATGCCAGAGGCACCTGATACTACTGGAACTAAACTACCAGAACTAAACTTCCAGGTACTTGAGAGCTGCTCAACTTGGGCTCTGAGAACTGAACTCAGATCCTCCACTGCTCAGTGGTTAGAGCAGTATGTGCTCCTAACCACTGAGTGCTTCTCAAGCCCCCTCAAGACTTTTCATTGGGTCATTAAATATTAACCTATTGTAAAACTATTATTGCTAAAATACAAATAGTTGCACATTTTATTTGTTCTATTAATAAACATCTTTTTGGCCATTGATACATAATTTACTGTTTAAGTATTTGAAAATGGCTTCTCACTTTCTCCAAGAAAATTAACTCCACCAGATGAAATGGGAGAAAAATCTCCCTCCATTTCATCTCAGATCCCTTTATAAACTTACCTTCGTTTTTCCTTACCCTTAAAGTTCACCAAGATGTGGCTGAAAAAACACTTTCTTCTCCAGATGTTCCAGGTTTGACCCAGTTCTGATCATTGTAGCCTCCCAGGGACCGGCACAAACCCACATAGGAACATAAATAGATACATAATTTATAAAAATAAGCCTTAAAAAAGGAAATAAAGAATCTCAATTTTTCATTTCACCTAGGTGGGACTGTGAGTATTATACTTAATATATATGAAAAAGATAAATTTTTTGGTATGCCAGCTATACAGCTAGTATGGTATAGGAAAGCTTTAGGAGAGAGGGCAGTGACAGATTCAGAAGTAATAACAGTAATGTTTATAGCATGGAATACTGCGTTGGGATGAAGGACTTTCTGCTTTTCAATAGTACTTTTATTATTTCAGCGAGTTTCTTT
The DNA here is from genome assembly GCF_011064425.1 of Rattus rattus. Taxonomy (NCBI): domain Eukaryota; kingdom Metazoa; phylum Chordata; class Mammalia; order Rodentia; family Muridae; genus Rattus; species Rattus rattus. Next base: position 72,566,312 of record NC_046165.1, read on the forward strand.
GTATAATAGGCTCCTGACATACAATTTGTTCTTTGTGAAGAAAAGCAGTGGAGGTTGGCCAGAGCTACTGGGCATGTAATTTCCAGATATACGATTTATGCTATGTAAATAAGTGATAGGCAAATAAAGGTGGTGCTGGATGATCAAAGTTCAGTCCTTGTCAAAGGCTTCAGCCACTGGGCACCAAACTTCGGCTATGCGGTATCAAGTTTGTTCCTGAATTCCACAGCAAACAGTTTGAGATTTCTGAACCAGCCTTGTGAAAATACCATAATGAGGACTAGCTTGCTTTTCTGTGTGTAAAAAGAGAGGTTAGAGTAGCAGCTGTAGTCATGAAGACTTTCTTCTGATCCCAGAGAAGCAGAGTTGGAAGTAGCTGGGTTATGAAACGGCATCTGTAGAAGGTCAGTGGTTTGTGAGGAAGCATCACAGACATTGTAGAGGCTGGAGGGATAGACCACAGACTGGTAAGCTAAAGGAGGCTTTTACAAATGGCATATTTAGCTATATACTGATGATTGAACCTCAGTTTCAGAGTTTTGGGAATTAAAATAAGGGAGATGGCTCAGTGGACAGGAGGACTTACTGCTCTTGCAGTGGACCTAGGTTCATTTTCCAGCACCCACATAGTGGTTCAAAACCATCTGTAACTCCAGTTACAGGGAACCCTCTTCTGACCTTCTGTATACATACATGGTACACATACTCACATGCAGGCAAAACACTCACACAGAAAAAAATTGATCACAGGTAGCCATGAAGATCCATAAGATCAGTCTTAGGCCAGCTGTTTCACAAGTTGCTTTTAAATGACACCTGTGCCCATGAAGCATTTGAGGAATACAATCACAATTTATGAGAATAGAGAAGAAGGAACTGCTTGGCACTCATAGTCAAAGACTTTGGTGTAGTTTGAGGACTACTAATGGAGTAGCCCAAACTGTTAACACATTTCTTAAATTCAGGATTGTGTCTCACTAAGACAAAAAAAGTTCACAGACTCAAGAGGAAGATCACTCAACCAGTAAATTTATCAGATAGCGAAGGATGAGAAATCCATGCAGATGAGAGAAGCTGTAAGGTTAAAAAACTACTCAAGCACCAGAGCCTAGGGGGCATTTATGCCATCAAAGATGAATGGTGGAGTAAAGAAGTAAAGGCACAAGATGGTTCTCCTCTTCCTGGCTCCAGACTCAGTAATGGATTATTGAAAGGCCATAGACTCTGTAAGTTCTTTAGTATAGAGGTTAGTGCTGGAGAATCATAATGTACGGCTATTTGGGGCAATTTGTGTCTAGATGGTCAGTGATCTTCATCATAACTATCTCTAATTACCTAGATCCCTTTCTTGATCCTCAAGAAGTAGAAAAGAAAGAGGTTCATATAGAAACATACTCAATCCAAAATAATTGGATTGGTTCCATCTATCTTTAGAATATTCTTGTCTTTCCTTGTAGAACTTAAGTTTGACATTCATAAAGACCTTCAGATATGTTGAAGGCAAGGGGATTTGGGTTAAACTCATGTTATTTTCCCTCCTCGGATATTTCCTCAGATATGTAGATCCTATGAACCTATCAACGACACATGTAACTGAATTTGTTCTCTTGGGATTCCCTGGTTCCTGGAAGACACAAATTTTTCTCTTCGTGTTGTTTTTGGTGTTTTATGTCTTGACCTTGTTGGGAAATGGAGCCATTATCTGTGCAGTAAGATGTGACTCACGTCTACATACCCCCATGTACTTCCTCCTTGGAAATTTTGCCTTCCTTGAAATCTGGTATGTTTCCTCCACTGTTCCTAACATGCTAGCCAACATTCTGTCTAAGACCAAGGCCATATCATTTTCAGGGTGCTTCCTGCAGTTCTACTTCTTCTTTTCGCTGGGTACAACTGAATGTTTCTTCCTGGCAGTAATGGCTTATGATAGGTACCTGGCCATTTGTCAGCCATTACATTACCCTGTCATCATGACTAGGAGACTTTGCTGCATTCTGGTATCAACATGCTGGCTCATTGGATTCCTTGGCTACCCAATCCCTATCTTTTCCATCTCCCAACTTCCATTCTGTGGTTCTAATATCATTGATCACTTCCTCTGTGACATGGACCCATTGATGGCTTTGTCCTGTGCCCCAGCTCCTATTACTGAATTTATTTTTTATGCCCAAAGTTCCTTTGTCCTCTTTTTCACTATTGCATACATTCTTCGGTCCTACATTTTGTTGCTCAGGGCTGTTTTTCAGGTTCCTTCTGCAGCTGGCCGGCGAAAGGCCTTCTCTACCTGTGGTTCCCATTTAGTTGTGGTGTCACTTTTCTATGGGACAGTAATGGTAATGTATGTGAGTCCTACATATGGCATTTCAACGTTGATGCAGAAGATCCTTACCCTTGTATATTCTGTAATGACTCCTCTCTTTAATCCTCTGATTTATAGCCTTCGTAACAAGGACATGAAACTTGCTCTGAGGAAAGTTCTGTTAGGAATGAGAATTGTCAAAAATATATAAGTCAAAGCTATGACATACTTACATGTTCTAATAAAGAAACAACTGGAGATGTGTCATGATGTATCAATTGAGTCACCTGTTTATGCTCTTCGCTGTATTTTTTTTTTTTTTTTGTGGTAAGGATCCATGTAACCCTGGTTAGCCTCAAACTCATTCTCCAGCCTAAAATTACTTTGAAAAGATCTGATTCCATATTCCAAGTGTCCATATTTCAAGTACTAGGATTACTACTGTGTCCCACCAGGCCGGGCTTTAAATTTGTTTTCCACACCCAGTGATATTTTTTCAAAGCCTAAATAAAATGTGATTCCTATGCGAGGTGATCTCCTACTCAGGTACCCATGGATTTTAATTATGGAAGCATTATTGTAACAAGACAGTAAAGTTAACTTTGTTTTAGATGTGTTTGTGTTAGTATTTGCAAGATAAAAACTAAAAATAACAGTCCTATTCACACATAGTCATTACACTTACTGGAAATAAAAGAGATTTGTTTCAATTTCTAGAACTGGAAAAAGAGACATGATTTAGAATCTAGACAAAAAAATCAGAAAGAACTGAAGATTTTGTACAAGAATAGGTACTTATGTTTGGAGAAGCTCTACTAGAACCATCTCCATGTCTGGTGAGAGCTCAGTAGGCTCAGTGGCTTTCTATAAACCTGATGACCTGACTTTAATCCATAGGGCTCATGCAGTGGTTAGAGAAACCAATCCTACAAGCTGTCCTTTTTCTTCTGCCTGTATAGAGTGGCATGCACTCTTCCAAGATGATTAGCTAGAAGATATAATAAAAAAACAGTTCAAATATAGAAGGTGAACTTATTAACACCTTCTAAAAATGAATTAAAAAAACTCCAATGAGTCTAGCCTTAATAAAAAGGCAAATGTCATGAAAATGTGCCATTAGCATGCTCTCATGCCATCCACAAAGGCCATAGAAAAAGTTAGCAGGCTGTGGGAGGCAGATGATGATCTAATACTATCATCTGGATTTTCATCTATTTTTATTATTTTCATTTACTTTTTTTAATTGAAAAATTATGTAACACATTCGGATCATGATTTCCCCTCCCTATCGCCTCCCAGATCATCGTTCCCTTTCCACTGACATATTTCTATGCCTTCTTTCTCAGTTTCTTTAGAAAACAAATAGGAAAAAAGACTAAAAATAGTCAAAGCATGAGAAGCACACACACACACACACACACACACACACACATGCACACACACACACACACACACACACACACTCCTTAAAAGCATATAATATGAAACCACAATATATAAAAAGACCAGTAAGATAAAAATGTCCAAATAAAGCAACATGAAAGAAAATAAACCTATAAAACCCAACCCCCCAAAACCCCAACTCAACCCAACCCAACCCAACCCAACCCAACCCAACCCAAAATAATCCAACCAACCAACTAACCAACAAACCAACCAACAAACAAAAACCCTGTAGGAAAACACCATAGTGGCCTGGGCCCAGAGCTGAAAGCCAATTGCCAGGAGCACTGCTGACACACCTGAGAGCAGTGGCAAGAACTCTTCTGCTCTGAGTGACCTGCCTGAAGGCTTCAGGACACACAAACCCAGGACCAGTCTCTGACAGGACCCTTCCAGTTTCTGCTTGTACTTGTAGCTGACCTGACCTGGTCTCACAGCTCTCTGTCCCCAAATCCCGTGTGGGAGAGAGCTGAACTATCTGAACTATGGACAATCCTGAGAACTCAGGTGAGACCACCACTTCTGCTAACATTCCTGGCCCAAGAGGAACCTGCCTAGTGCCCTCTGGGCACAGGAAGTTAGGAGCAGTCAGGGACAGGACCCTTCTGGTTTCTGCCTGAGCCCAGAGATGAGAGCCAGTCAGCAGGAGTGTTGACATACCAGGGAGTACGTGTAAGACCAACTCTTCTGCTTCAAACACCCTGCCTGGAAGTCTTAGGACACACAAACCCAGGACTAGTCTGTGACAGGACCCTTCCAGTTTCTGCCTGCACCCAGAGCTGATTGGGTCTCAGAGTTCTCTGTATCCAGATCCAACTGAAAGAAAACAGGTCTACAGGAGTGCTGACACACAGGCTGACAGGAGGGTCAAGCCAAGCTAACACCAGAAACAACCTGATGGCAAGAGGCAAGCATAGAAATCTAAGCAATAGAAACCAAGACTACTTGGCATCATCAGAATTCAGATCTCCCACCAAAGCAAATACTGGATATCCAAACACACTGGAAAAGCAAGATTTGGATTTAGAATCACATCTCATGATGACAATAGAGGACTTTAAGAAGGACATAAATACCTCCCTTAAAGAAAATCAGGACAGCACAGGCAAGCAAGTAGAAGCCCTTAAAGAGGAAACACAAAAATCCCTTAAAGAATTATAGGAAAACACAACCAAACAGGTGAAGGAATTGAATAAAACCATCCAGGATTTAAAAAATGGAAATAGAAACAATAAAGAAATTACAAAGGAAGGCAACCCTGGAGATAGAAAACCTAGGAAAGAGACCAGGAATCATAGAAATAAGCATATAAGAGATAGAAGAGAGAATCTCAGGGGCAGAAGATACCATAGAACACATAGACACAACCATCAAAGATAATGTAAAACTCAAAAAGTTCCAACTCAAAACATCCAGAAAATCCAGGACACAAAGAGACTATCAAACCTAAGGATAATAAGTATAGAAGAAAGTGAAGACTCCCAACTTAAAGGGCCAGTAAATATTTTCAACAAAATCGTAGAAGAAAACTTCCCTAACCCAAAGAAAGAGATGCCCATAAACATACAAGAAGCCTACAGAACTCCAAATAGATTGGACCAGAAAAGAAATTCCTCCTGTCACATAATAGTCAAAACACCAAATGCACAAAAAAGAAAGAATATTAAAAGTTGTAAGGGAAAAAGGTCAAGTAACATATAAAGGCTCACCTATAAGAATTACACAGACTTCTCACCAGAGACTATAAAATCCAGAAGATCCTGGGCAGATATCAAACCAAACCAAAGAAAACACAAATGCCAGCCCCAGCTACTATATCCAGCAAACTCTCAGTTAACATAGATGGAGAAACCAAGATATTCCATGACAAAACCAAATTTACACAATATCTTTCTACAAATCCAGCCCTACAAAGGATAATAGATGGAAAACTCCAATACAAGGAGGGACACTACACACTGGAAAAAGTGAGAAAGTAATCTTCTTGCAACAAACCCAAAAGAAGAGAGCTACACAAATACAATTTCACCTCTAACAACAAAAATAATAGGAAACAACAATCACTATTCCTTAATATCTCTTAACATTAATGAACTCAATTCCCCAATAAAAGGACATAGACTAACAGACTGGATACATAAAGAGGACCTAGCATTTTGCTACATATAGGAAGCACACCTCAGTGACAAAGACAGACACTACCTCAGAGTAAAAGGCTAGAAAACAATTTTCCAAGCAAATGGTCCCAAGAAACAAGCTGGAGTAGCCATTCTAATATCGAGGAAAATCGATTTTTAACCTAACATTCTCAGAAAAGACAAGGAAGGGCACTCAAAGGAAAATTATAGAACATTTCATCCTAAAACAAGAGAATTCATAAACAAACCTTACTCAGCTCAACTCATAACACCTCATGGTACCATCTCCAAAATGGATGGCTCATGGAAATCAGTCAAACAAAACAGGCCTTAAAAGATACAAGAAGATTGAAATAACCTTCCTCAACACCTGTATCCCATCAGATCTCCAAAAGATACTTGAAATAATCTATGACTATTTCTGCTGGTCTTCAACAAAACAACAAAACAACAACAACAACAAAAGACAGAAAACCCACATATACATGGAAATTGAACAATGGTCTACTCAATGATAACTCAGTCAGGAAGAAATAAAGAAAAAATGAAAAAGTTTTTAGAATTTAATGAAAATGAAGACACAGTACCCAAACTTATGGGACACAATGAAAGCAGTGCTAAGAGGAAACTCATAGCTCTGAGTGCCTCAAAAAAGAAACGCTGAGAAAGCATACATTAGCAGCTTGACAGCACATCTGAAAAAACTCTAGAACAAAAAGAACTGAACACAATTCCAAGTGGTATAGATGCAAGGAAATAATCAAAATCATGAAGCTGAAATCAAATTCAAGTAGAAAGAAAAATAACTGTACAAAGAATGAAAAACAGGGAGCTGGCTCTTTGAGAAAATCAACAAGATAGATAGACCCCTAGCCAGACTAACCAGAGGGTAGAGAGACAGTATCCAAATTAACAAAATCAGAAATGAAAAGGGAGACATAACAACAGAACATGAGGAAATTAAAATCATCAGATCCTACTACCAAAAAAGCCTGTATTAAATAAAACTGGAAAATCTGATGAAATGGACAATTCTCTAGACAGATACAGATACCAAAAGTCAAATCAAGATCAGATAAACATCTAAACAGTCCCATAACTCCAAAGAAATAGAAGCGTTATTAAGTCTCCCAAACCCCAATGCCAAAAAAAAAAAAAAAAAAAAAAAAGCCCAGGACCAGATGGGTTTAGTGCAGAATTCTATCAGACCTTCATAGAAGACCTAATACTAATACTGGTCAAACTATTCCACAAAATAGAAACAGAAGGAACATGCTTCGATTCCTTGTAGAAAGCCCCAATTTTGCCTATACCTAAAACACACAAAGACCCAATAAAAAAAGAGAACTTCAGACCAATTTCCCTTGTGAATATTAGCACAAAAACACTAAATAAAATTTTTGCAAACCAAATCCAAGAACATCAAAATGATCACCCATCATGACCAAGTAGGCTTCATCCAGGGATGCAGGGATGTTTCAATATATGGAAATCCATCAATGTAATCCACTATATAAACAAACTCAAAGGAAAAAAACCCACATGATCATCTCATGAGATGCTGAGGAAGCATTTGACAAAATTCAACACCCCTTCATGTTAGAAGTCTTGGAAAGATCAGGAATTCAAAGCCCATACCTAATCATAGTAAAAGCAATAGACAGCAAATGAGCAGCTAACATCAAACTACAAACTAAATGGAGAAAAACTTGAAGCAATCCCACTAAAATCAAGGACTATACAAGGCTGCCCACTCTCCCTTCTTATTCAATATAGTACCCGAAGTCATAGCCAGAGCAATCAGACAAGAAAAGGAGGTCAAAGGGATACAAATTGGAAAGGAAGAAGTCAAAACATCACTATTTGCAGACAATATGATAGTATACTTAAGTGACCCCAAAAGTTCCACCAGAGAACTACTAAGTCTGATAAACGACTTCAGCAAAGTGGCTGGGTATACAATTAACTCAAATCAATCACTAACCTTCCTTTGCTCAAAGAATAAACAGGCTGATAAAGAAATTAGGGATATAACACCCTTCACAATAGTCTCAAATAACATAAAATACCTTGGTGTGACTCTAACCAAGCAAGTGAAAATCTCTACAACAAGAACTTCAAGTCTCTGAAGAAAGAAATGGAAGATCTCAGAAGATGTAAAGATTTCCCATGCTCAAGGATTGGCAAGGATTGACCCCTCTTCACTTCCTCCTCTCAGCACTGGGACCACATCTGGCTTGAATCTGTGTAGCCCTTGTGCATGCTGCCACAGTTGCTGTGAATTCAAATGTATATCAATTGTTATGTCTTAAAGACTCTGGCTCTTCACCAGTGGAAGGGGAAGCCCTTGGTCCTGCCAAGACTGAACCCCCAGTGA